>NW_016158356.1:0-32807 GCF_001687245.7 Rhagoletis zephyria | reverse complement strand
ATTTTTGCGAAAAGTTACCTTGCCATACTTATTTACTACTTAACAAGAATTTTGGCAAAATGTTGCTGATTTTGTTTAAATAAATCATTTATTTCAAAGAAATTTTTATTTATTATTTTTGTAAATTTCTGGAAACCGATTGAAACCTGTGATTGAAATGGTTTCGGTATCGTTCCTTTTCAGGTCAAGATAACGGTTACGGTTTCGGTTTCGGTTTTGAAAAACGAAACGGTTTTAAACGGTTACGGTTTCGGTTTGGGTTTCGGTTTCATTCCTTGCTCCAGATCCTACTGAAAGATAAGTGTTGGGATATCATTTTTATTACGAAATCTCACTATTTTCAATCTGTTTGCAGAACCGATCGAAAGGAAGACATTAATTATCTTACAAACTAGAAAAATAACCTACAACAAAATCGATAAAAATATCGATAACAGAATCGATAAATATCGTTAACAAACTCGATAAAAATATCCTTAGCAAAATCGATAAATATCGATAACAAAATTTTATTAATATCGGTAAAAAAAAATCAATAAAAATATCGATTATTATATCGATAAATTCTGAAAATTTCGATAGCAAAATTGATACCAATATTTATTTATATATTTATTTTATCGATAAGTCCCGAGAATCCCGAAAATCTCTGAAATCCCCAAATAGTTGCCAGATTGAGTCTCTATGTCTCTCTCTATATATCCTTTCCTCTTTAATTACCTTTAGTTTAATCTTTCTTCGCCTACCTTCATCTTTACTTTTATCGGTATCGTCAAGCTCCTCTTTGCTTTTACTTTTATGTTTATCATTTTCTTCATCTACATATTCCCCTTCACCTTTGCCCTTATATATATAAGTAAAGTGTTTAAATTTACCTTGGTCTTCATTTTTGCCTTTATCTTTACGCATGTTTGTTTTTGTTTTTCTTTTTCCCTTTGCCTTTATCCTTTTCCTTATCTATGTACGTAGTCACCTTTACTTTCATTCCTGTATTGGTCTCTTTCTAAGTGCTATTCTTTAACCTTTTATTAGCAAATTTTTGTTAAATAAATACCATATGCATACACACAATAAGCACTTGTTTCAGCCCCAACCATTTCCGTTGCACCATTTCCGGGGGCAATTTCCGTTGAATTTGCCAATTTACTCCCAACCAACCAACCGCCGCTAAAGAAGTTTCACTTCAAAAACTTTTTTATTGTTTGCTTGGATTTTTCCATGGTGAGGCCACAACTTCATTTGACGATTATCACGATAATGTGGACCCTTTTTTTTACGGAAAACTTTCATTAGATCAAAGGTCTGTTTTAAGTCGTTTAACAAAGCGTTCACTGAGGTTGCTTTTGAAAAGTTTTGATAATTACCTTCCGCAATTTGAATTAATTTGTCAGTGTTGCGTTAGATAACCTTTTACTACATTCATTATTTACGTTAAATTTCTAATAACAAAACAACTATTTGTATTAATTATAATTAAATTCCTTCAATTTGACTTCAAACTGCATCCATATAGAAAGATTATTCCTCCACAGTGAGTTCTCACTACAGCGCTGTTCCACACTTTAAAGCCCATCGCAATCCTCCATACCACCAATAGAGAAAATTAGGTATCTAGTATCTAGAGTATAACTGTAACGAATTGAAATACAAAACCGCAAGCTTACGGTCATGCATGCACACCATACGAAGCGCACTACACACACTCCCGTATGCGTTTGGCACAACGCACGCAAAATAGAAGTACTCATACATATGTATGTATGTGTTATACGAGCTCAGTGCGGTTATGTGCGTTGAAAGCAAAAAATGCACAAGTAATTTCCATATCCAGTGCCACCAACCATGCAGTAAGCGCTCAAAAACCAACAGCAACAATAAATAAAACATATGAATAGCAAAAGACGAGCGCCGGCTAGAAAAAGCGCCAAAGCGTTAGGAATTATTCTTGCATTTTTCGGTTTGTGGTTTACGGTTTCCCGTTTCACTTACAATAGTAGTCGGGCATAATAAATGGCAGAGAGGGGGAGAATAAGAATAACAGCAGCAACAACTATAGTGTTCATGACAACATCTCACTTCCTTTGCTGCTGCCAGTTTGTTGGTTACGTTCGTAATTGTAGTTTAAAAGCCCTGCAGTTAAATTCTGAAGGGTAAATAGATATCCTTTTTACACTTGAAAATAAATAATAAAAAAAAAACCAATTGTGAATAGGCAGACGAGTATCTATAGAAAGCACATGTGCATTTTTATGGTACATACATACATATATTTGTATGTATGCAAACCATGTGGTTACTTAGCCGCCGTTTGTGTGTTTAGAAAAGTTGCTGCTCTGCTGCTTTGTGATAAAGAAATCTACTTTTAATTGGTGAAAATTGTGGTCAGTGTACATATAATAAATAACTTTAAACAAAACTGTTAACCAAAATCATAGCATTGAAACTGAAAGTTTTTAAATACTTTGAAGCATTTATTTAGCATTCCACACACACACACACATATACTCACTTCCCCTACGTATCTTATCCACACCATATTGCGGATCATACCAATTGGATGCCTCATTTATCTTGGCATGCGCACCCGTCTCATGACTATGCAATATATCGCGGTATGCCTTTGACTTTTGTGCTTCGGTAAGCTCCACATTGGATTGCAAGCCAGCTGCATCGGGCAGCGGCAATGCGGTTGCATTGCTAACTATCGTCGGTGTGTGCGTTTCACTATGTATTGGCACGCTGGTCACTTTCTTGGCGTATAATTCCATGGCGATGGGGAATAAGAAAAAATTTAGAAATTATTTCTAGTGCAAAAAAAAACCATTCTACGAGAAGTCTCTGAATTTGAGCACCAAAATATGTGCAAGGCAGTTTTCTTTATTTTTGCTCACCAAAAAGTAGTCACGATTATAGGCAATATCTTCTACACCAACTTCCAGCGAACTGTGTATCAAATCACGCAATGTCCGTATCGTTTTCGGTTTCTCCATCAGCAAAGTGCCCACAATGCTGGCCGAATAGAATTGATAGATGGCGAAAGCGAAGAGCAGACTGGTAATAACGATGCAGCGACCCGAAAAGAAACTTGTCGAAAATGTCAGTCCTACTTTTGGGGGCAACATCAAGCAAGGACGCATTTGATCGGTGCAAATAAATACGTTGTAGAAATAAAGAACAATTAAAGAAGAAGAGTGAGAGTAAATGTCAGCAAATGCAAGCAGCCACAGTTTTACGTAGTATTTTGTGCATACAGTGGCCGCCAAAATAATTTGGATTATGTGAAATAAGAAATACAGAGTATTTCAAAACACAAGCTTATAGCCAAGAAGTGTAGCATTTATAAGTTACGTATGTATTGACCTTAAAATTGTTCAACTTTTTTATCTAACATTATTTATTTTTTTTTAATTTCAGATAATGTACATAGTTCTTGTGCGATTCTGTATATTCCCTAAAACTCTGAAGTAATTAGCACTATTTTTACCTTCCAATGCCACGAACTTTTCACATTTTCCGCTGCCAATTGCGGAAAATTATACATCACCGCCAATACTAAGTAGTTGCCATGTAATTTATCTACAGCTAAATAGTCGAATTACTTGCAGTTTCACGACAGTAAACTTTGAAGTCATTACCTTCGCATCGTGTGCAAGTAACTCTTGCAACCACAATTATTCTGCTCACTTGCTTTTAGCTGGAATCGATTGGAGCCGTGAAGCGCATTTCCTCATTTAACAAAAACTAGGAATGCCACTGAAGAACTAACATATGTACATATGTATTCACATACTTTAATTACATACTTACGTATGTGAATTATAGGTGCATTTTGAAAGCATCAATGCAGAGGCTGACATTTGAAATGACTATGAAATTAAAATTAACTAAATTATTTATGGACCTTCAAGCCTTTTCTTGCTATTTTCAGTAAGGCCAAGACGTATTTTAATCAATCTATTAGAGTGGTACTTAAAATATCCATATCATGGGACACACACAATTTTATTTTATTCTACGTACCAATTGAAGGCATCCAAGAAAATTTCAAAATAAAAAAAAAACTTTTTGGCATTGAAAAAATTTATTCGACCAAATTTTTTTGCTCAGCTATAACTCAGTGAGTTTATGAACTTATGTGCTTTAATATCATTTTTTTTTTTTTTAATTTTTTCAAAATCTGTTAGCGACCCTTAAAAATGTATTTAACATTTTGAAATTTTCATCGATGTCTTAATTTTATACGTAGAACAAAATAAGAAGGTGCCCCATAAAAACTTTGCATGCCGATAATTTGAGGATCACCTTATTATCTATAATTTTCTAAAATCATAGGAGGCAGCGTTGATGCTGATCAACTCAATAACTCGGTGCCATTTTCAGTTACAGAGAACGAAAAATTACACTGAAGATGGCACAACATCGAAACCGGTTTGAAAATAAAAATTTTTTTTTTGTCTAGAACCTCTGTAACTCATTCGCGGTACAGCGCTATTCTGAACTGAGATTAAAAAGAAAAAAAAACCGTAGTCGTTGCGTCACTCAGGCGAACCTCAGACTTCTTGGCTTATGAACTGCCTTTTGAAATTGACATATGCTTATTTAGTTATAATCTCAACCTGTTTACAACAAAGTTCACTGAATTTAAATCTCCATCAATGAATCTTTTTATATCTCTCATCAACATAGAACGGTATTATAACTTCAGTCCGTTGTTTTTATGTTTTTTAGATCGCGCAACGCCTTACTCCTGAGAACTTCAGCGATCTGGGTCTTTTCTCAGGAGATCTCTATGAGAGAGTCCTATAGACTCTCAGATCACTGCAGTATTTTCCAGGCTGAGATATATGCCATCGAAATTGCGAGAAAGCTGGTGAGTACGATCGACTTAGCTCCATCTTAACTTGTCTTCGTTGTTGGCAATCAAGTTGATGTCAACGCCTTCGGGTTGGCAACGACTAACTCCATTTGCGCTAAGGAATTTCAAAGATCTCTACAAGCTCTACAGCAACACACAATCAATCTCTACTGAGTCACGGAACAGAGTGGTGTACCGTACGAATGTTCTAGAAAAGGATCTGATATGGGACTTGGGGAAGCGATCCATATCGTAAAAGCACCCCTGCGATTTCTGCTCCCAGAAGTTGAGAGAGTGACCAGGGCAACCGCCAATAGTAGGTGGAAAAATCTGCACCCCTGCTTGGTATCGCGCTTGCTCTGGTCACGGCTGGACGAACGAGGAGCTTGGAGTTTATTAAGGCTTTCAAAGCCAAACGTTAGGTTTCTCATAGGAACACTCCAGCACTTGCGAGTGCCCATTACTCCGAGGAAAATGCCTCAAATTTCTTGCCTATTATTTCTTCTAGAGCCTGAATATCTGGATGAAAGCTCCACTGGAGGGACTGCTACCATGCGCTAGAGAATCAAATGGTTCAAAGGGTTGTAGGGATATGCATGGGGGAAACACCCTGGGCATCGCAAAGGGGCTTGTGACCCCCCGAGTGAACTCTTTTCTCCTGCTAATAAGCCACACAAGGTCCACTGGCAAAGTCGTCAAAATCGGTGTCTAGTTATTAAGTATTTATATCTCTCACACCCCTGACTGTTCATATATAAGTTTAAGAATCTGTTTACTAATCGATCATATAAGGCCGTCTGTGCAAAATTTAAGATTTGTTTTATAAGGTATAAAATTTATTTTCTTTTTTAAATTAAGCTTGGGATTTTTATAAGACCTCTCGTATCCCCTTTGCCACACCTGCTAATCTTCAAATTACAGATATGTACTTTCAAATTACAATGTAATCCTACTTTTCACTTAACACCCTTGCTTTGTAAATAGCATGGCAATCAAGATTGCTTTTGTACAAATCAAGCAAATAGTTCTTACACCCACAAACTCGGTAACAATTTGTGCAGTAATGTTTACAAAATGGCAGTCTTGCAACAAAGCCAAACAAGCGAAATTGAACCCAGCAACCTTAAATCGACCTAAGAAAATGAAGCAAAACTATACTATGTACTTAGTTATGAAAGCAAAGTAGGAAAGTAAACTTGTGTGCACCACCTAAATTGCGTTGCATGCCACACATGCCGACTCACATACACAAAAGCCAATAACACTGGGAGCACACAAACATACTACTTCCAAATATTTCGATAGTTTCCCACGTTTTATCAAAGTTCTTGCGTATATTAGTTTTTACAGCACCACCTCCCTCGGCGCGGCGTCATGCGACTTACCTTGCTGACAAATGGAACTAACGTAGAAAAGCACCGACTCGAAGAATAAGCTGAAACGCTGCTGCGTCACATCGGTGCTTGTCTGGCCGCAGCACGCACTGCCACAGCCGAGCATGCAGGGCCTGCAGCTAATACGTTTCATGTTCTTCCGTTCTTCCGCTTTGCGCTGCTGTTGCACCAACTTTCCCAGTTTGCCCATCTTTTGTTTCCGTTGCGCTTTTGTTGGCCCAAACAACAAGGCGGCGGCTGCGGCGGCATTATCGTTGCTGCAGCAATGCATTGTGCCACAGCCACTTTTCGTCGTCGTCGTCGTCGTCGTCGTCGTTCGTGTGGAACAGTAACGTCCTAGTAGTTCATCATTACCGCCGATTGCACTCTGTTGTTTGGCGGCGTTGTTGCTCTTACTGCTGTTGCTGTTGTTGTTGTCGCGTACGCTTTGTCCTTTTGTGTCGCAGCATTCACAAGGGAGTCAGTCAATTGTTGGCATGAAAGGAGATATGGAAAGAAAAACATAGAGTGTGTGAGTACTTTTTGACTTCGGGCGTTGCAAGAAATAACGCAAAATTCGCAAAAGCACTGCGCATACACCGTACGTACGCAATGGAGCCGAGCATTTAATGGCAATGAGCTCCTCGCATTTTTCAAAAGCAAGCAAGCATTCGTTGCTGCAAACTTTTTGCAAACGATATTTGCTCAGTGCCCCAGCATGTCCTGCAGCAGCCATTGCAACTAATCACCAGCGCGATTGCCAACGATTGCTGCATACTGGCAATGGCAATCGATGAATGAAACTAGCAAAGTTCAGGCACGACAACGCACACCAACTTACTACTGACTAGCTGGTGCACTCACTGCACGTTCGTCCTCGGAGCCCTGCCCCATGTATCCTGTTGGCGTTTTGCCGCAATTTTGGCTCTTTGAATTGCTTGAAAATTGAAAGTTTTGATTTATAACGTCAGAAAGTTTTGCATTGTCTATCGGTTGCCCCTCACTGGCCCACAGAGATGGGTGTGTGTATTTTATGAAGCCGTCAGCGTCGAAGGTTATAAAAATTACTAAAGTGAAAAGAAAAATTTTGAACTTCATCGCAGATAAAAAAGGAAAAGGCGCAAAATTTTATTAACGGAATGTGCAATAACTGGCAGTTTAATGAGATTTCATGCGGACGACAATGTCGAAGAAAATTGATAAATTTTATAGACGGACGTAGAAGCAAACCATTTGCTATAGATTCAAGGCTTACAAGAAGGTTACTGACTTTGGCTAGGCCGAAGTTTGAGTTTCTTTTTTTAAGGCATTTTTGCAATACCGATTAGAAGAAGTGTTATGCGCGCTAGCTGTACTCAGATATGTATTACATGCATTAGGGTGGTTCTTAAAAATATCAAAACCATAGGGCAGCGCTTTATTTCGTTATACGTACAAAATAAAACTTCCACGAAAATTTCAAATTTGAAAAAATGTATGTAAGTGTTGCTGGCCATGTTTGAAAAAAAAAATAATTTTTTTACATCTCGAAAATTTTACATAACTTTGACCTGTACAAATTCAGCCACTTTATGAATTTATACGAATAGGTTTCAGTACGCTGAGTTATAGCTGATCATAGTCAAAAATTTTGTCGAACTTTTGCGTTTTAAAAAAATTTAAATTTTTGAAAGCACGCAAATTATTGCAAATTTTCGTGGATGTGTTTATTTTGTAGGAAGTACAGAATAAAGGGGTGCCCCGTACACAATTTTGGGCTTCATATTTTAAGCACCCCCTTACGACAAATGTCGTTTTATGAGAAGTTGCTTCTGCCATTGGCTGCCGAGGGGCGACCGCTGTTAGAATAAAAACACGTTTTTATTTTTCTTTTTTGCTATAAACATCGCCGTACCGAGTGGAAGTGCGCACCTCTAAGCACTCAGATACGGCGACAGCCATGGTGAGTGGTGTCGGGATCAAAGACTCTCGGGAAGCCGGTACCTGCTTGCTTGCATGTTGGTCGTTCGGAGACTCTAGACATAGGTGAGAGCCGTTAAAAAAAAACGAGTGAATGTCGCGGTGGGGTGGCTCAGACAATGTTGGGAGCCAGTAGTTGACCTCTTCAGTAATTTGATGGCTCTAGCCAACGATAGCCAGATCGTATACATCAAAGAGGGCCAGAGTGGGTAAGTCGGACAATAAGGCCATGGCCACAGTTTTTTGGCTTGGCAACAGAAGCCAAATCAACAATTTTCAGAATTTTTGTCTATCTGTATGTATTTATGTTTGTACGCGCATCACTCGAAAACTAATGCATGGAAGCGAATGCAGTTTTCACTCATGCATTGCTTAAGGTCTGATTTAAAATATAGAAAAAATAATAATTAGAGGGTTGCCACCTCTTTGAAAATTGTAGTTGAAATAAATTGATAAGAGTAAGTACATATTGCAATATGGCTGTCAAAAGTAACAGGTTTAAGAAGGCTTATAGTCGAAAATATTTTGGTGGAAGGTTGCCATATTTTTGAAAATTTTAATTTGATTCCATTGATAAAATAAATTAAATATTGCAATATGGTTATCAAACCAAAGAATTTTAGGAAAGTTTAATGCCAAAAATATTTTTTTGCCACCTGTTTGAAAAAATGTATTCAATTATTAAATTGATAAAATAAATGAAATATTACAATGCGGGTATCAACCTCAAAAGATTTAAGACAGTTTACTCTCAGAAAATTTTGTACTGGGTTGCCACCTATTTGAAAACTTTTATTCAGTTAAATACTGAATTAGAACCCCTTTGAAGGAAGTACCCGATATGTAAAATCAAGTTAGAAGATTATAAATCAAATTTCCAGGATTAAATACCTTCGAAAATATATTAACTAACACCCTGAAAATCTCACTTCATAAAGCTCTTTAAATCTATTTTATTTTTATGAATGAAGCCATAAGAGTTTTGAGAGGGAGTAACAATAAACAAATACTTTTAAGGCGTAGTGAAGCACGCCGGATATATCAATTTTCAAAACCAATGAAATTTTTTTTTATATGCAGTTTTATAGCCCATTCAATAGCCATGACAATTTTTTTTATTTTGATGCTGCTAGGTGTTCTCTTCCATATAAAAAAATTTTCGAACATATTTTGTATAGAAAAAATGAGTGATACCATAAGCAAAAAAAAATCATTAAAAATTAACGTAAGCTTATAGCCACTTGAAACTTTAACTTTATTATACTAGAACTGAATGGACTATAATATAAAACTGCATATCAAAAAATTTTCTAAAAAATCTGATTAAAATTTTTTTAATTTTAGCGAAAAATTTTAGAATTTTTATAATTTGTGTACAAGGATTGAAGTGTGGATTTGTATGTTGTTTGTTGTATAACTAGCGAGACTTTTATAAAAAAGTAATAACCATTAAATAAAACAAAAAATAATATAGTCAAAACTAGTCAAAATATGGCGAGTCTCTTATTTCTTGCAACAGTGTAATCCCTAAGAGCCGCCGTCACCTAACTCAATGGATATTATCATTATGTTGAGGCGAGGACCAGTGCCATACCCAAATGACTAGTGGCGTATTTTAGCACGGCGTCTCTATAGCAAGGAATTAGCCAGATTCCTTTTACTTAACCGGAAGTTATTTTTCTGAAGATTTTCTACTCATATATATCTAAGTGTATCTACCTTCCTACTTCGTTCAGTTGTTCTTGCGCTTTTTGTAGATTTTACAAAAATATACCACAGTGCAAGCAGTGGTTATAGCTTATACCTTCAAGATCTACAATAAATTTAAAAACTAGAAATTTTATCTCTCCTCCATGCTCACCCAATTTTTTTACGACCCCCAAAGCCTCTAAGCGTCTTTCGACCGTTGTCAATAACCACAGCAAGCATATGGTAAAGATGCCACAAAATCCTAATGAAACCCAAACGGTATTTGAAAAGGGTTGCAAAAATACGATACGATCCTTTTTGGTGCTTGGCGGATGACGAAATATGAAGCAAGGTCTGAAAATTGAAATAACATATTTAAAATGATAATTGAAAACTAAAATGTGTACGCTTGGATATTGAATACATATGCACATACATACGTATATGTATGTTTACAAAAAGATAGTCCCAGCTCAACTATGCTATCACACACCACTACAAAGCATATAACTAAACACTATTCAGATTCACCGAGGCCAAACGCAGCAGGTGAAAAGCCACAAAACATAAATCTTATTTTACACCAAGAAATTAAATCAACAAACATGTCCCCAGCAGGATTTAGTTTCAATTAATGTGTCAATCTTATGCGAGTACGTGTAGAACTGTGTAAATATGTATGTATAAGCGTCTATGTTTATTTGTGTAAGCAGTGTGGACTGAACAAATTGCTTGTCGGACGCCATGCCTTGCCTTGCCTTGTTTTTTTTTACAACCAACTGCCGCCAAACGTCCGCCCACTACATACATACAGACTCAGAGCGTCTCATTGCCACTTAAGTTGCTGTCAAGTCAGTGTTGTCGTGACCTTTATACACTCAAGGGAGCAACAGGAGCACATCTAAGCAAGCGACAGGAGTAATGGTGGCAGGCATTAAATTGTCGTTTACACAGCTGGAGGCGGAGCGGAAAATTATTTTAAACCAAAAAAAAAAAAAAAGCAAGCAGACACTAACAAACAAAACACACAAAAAGCAAACACAATATGAATACTAAAGTCAGCGCAAGAATGCAGTAAGCCACGCAAGTGCAACTACACCTCGCCGCACGCACACGTGCAACAAATCACACAGCTCGATAAGGCTGATAAGAGGCAAGTCGATGGTGAGTGTGACACGGGCAAAAATTGAGCAACGCATAAATTTGCTGCGCTTAAGAAGAAAAATGAGTATTTAATCGGCCATTCATACTCACTCATACATAACTGGACTAAGAATGTTAGGGTGCCTCAGCGAAAAATTATTACTATTGAGTCAAAGCCAATTTTTCTAGCACGAAGAGAAAGCTGCCTGTACGACAAACAGTGCAAGAGACTGCATAAAGTACCAATTTTACTGTTATTTTTTATCTGTGCTAGTTTTTTTTTGGTCTAAAAATTAATAAATCTGAAAAATCGCGTTGATTGGCAAATTGCCACGCCCACTCTACTAGGCGGCGGAAATAACAAAACTTATCCGATTTTAATGAAATTCGGTTTATATCTGAGCTTTAACCAGAAAAGTATAAACCCGAAAAATTGTCGAAATCGACCACCTAGTGCGCCCACTAATCATAAGAAATCCATTTATAAAAACCAAATTTTATTAAACTCGAATAACATCCACCATACCCACTTCTTATTGTAGTGGACGAAGAAGTTCACCAATCTATGCCAATTGTTATTGTACTTCTTCATTCCTGCAAGAAAAATTTCAGTAAAATCGGATCTCAATTACTACTTTTTGCCACAGCATATATCGATACCTGAGTAGAAGATCGACCTATCTCGGCAGTTAGTTCGAAAACCCCCTATCTCAGAAAATTTTTCAACAACGCGTTATTTCAGAATTTGATTGAAGAACGCTCTATTCCAAAATTTGGTTCATAAACGCCCAAGCTCAGCTGAAAATGCATTGATAATGTGGTCAGATAGGGCGTTTTTGAACCGAATCCTGAGATAGGGCATTCTTCAAACAAATTCTGAAGTAGGACGTTCTTGAAAAGTTTCCTGAGATAGGATGTTTTCGAGCTGACTGCCTAGTTAGGTCGATCTTCCACTCAGCCATCGATATGGGGATTTGTCAATGTGAAGTGTACAGTCTATCAGAGATAAACACAAGGCCAGAGGTTTCTAGCAACTGGAGCTTGTTTCAATAGTTTACCCTGGGCACGTCGGCGCAATTTAGTTGTAGATACACTCTCCATAAAGTAACTGAAAATGCTTTACATCATATAAATGTTTTCAACTCTGAAAAAAATAGGAAAACTCATGAAAAGCTATTAAAGACCAACCATAGTTTACTATTGAGCTTGGCATTAAAGATGAACGTAGCTCCAACAAAAACCAATCATTCAATTGACAGTGTTCAGTCCTTGAAATTCCTATTCTAATTTTTACGTAAAAATACGATTCATATGACATCGCCATCAAGTGCCCTTTAGTACTATTTTTTTTTTTTCGAAGAAAGCCTTAGACCGTGTCAATAGGCATGTCTAGAGTCCAAACTTGGACTTTCTGCCACTGTGCAATGGTGTGGCTTAATTTGGGATCCCGACAAAAATAATATGTAGAGTGACGTTGAGCACAACCTTCAACTCTGTTCAAATTGAAAAAGACCTCTCCGCGCTGTTTGAGACCAAGACCAAGCGAAGTTTTAGACAAGGCGATCCACTCTCATGTGACATTTTCAATCTGATGCCAGAAAGCGTAATAACAGCTGTCAAACTATGAATTGCATCGGCATAATATTCAATAAAATTACGACGCTGTTGGCGTTTGCAGATGATATTTGCATCGTCGGACTGAGAACCAGGGTCGTCAGTGAAATATTTTCCAGCTTAGCGGTGAACCAGGACAAAATGAGGTACCTCCTGACAACACATAAAAAGTCTTCACGTATTGGGCCACACGCCACTGTTGGCAGTCATAACTTTTATGTAGTGGAGGACTCTGTCTACCTAAGATTCAGCATACACCACCAACTATGTCAACCCGGAGATCAATAACCTTACCACCAGGTGCTATTTTGGGCTTGGTATATAACTGAAAAAACAGATCCCACTCCACGAACAAAAATGACCCGCTACAAAACCCATATGCGTCCTTCTATATGGCACAGAAGCATGGGCGATGTCCAGCAAATCGAGAGAACTACTAGAGGATTAAAAGATTTTAAAAAATTATTCGACAGAAAATTTCACAAATTTCCACAGAAAAAAATTACGCTTTCTTTTATATTTTTATCACGAAATTTTGCACCGATAAGTGCATGAAATATGAAGAAAAGTCGATTTTTTTTTTTTGGAAAAATATCCAAATTTTTGTTCATGAAGCGTGGGACACTCTAATGCTTATATGTATGCATAAATGTGTATGCTCACGCCCGCCAAAGCCGACTAATACGCAGACAAAAGTATTTTTGCACACAAGTGGGTATATTAATACGAACAAACAAATGCCATTGTACACGCTCCCTGCCCGCTATGACTTTTTGCTTGGGATATCGCTGAGAAGATTTATGTTTGTCAACCGCAAAGGGCAAACATACAAACATTTATCGCGGCAACAATAATACTGACAACAGCTATATACATTTATAAATATACTACATACAAATAAAGAGCACAACAGCAACAATTGTTGACAATAACGGTAATACGAAGAAGAAAAAAAAACACACACCGCTCAAGTGTTAAACGGCAGGTCTCGCTCCGGTCGTTTTAATATCATTTTTCATGCCATTGACAGCTTACAATATGCGAAATTAAATAAACCACAACAACAATGCGGGCAACAAGAGCAACAAAAGGTGACAGGTGAACCAACCAGCAATAAAGGCATTAGGGAAATAACCAAAGTTGTCCGCCCGCTTATAGGCCACAGCCGCCGGGCTGTTGCGCGGTATCGCACGCCCATCACTCAATTGATGCTTTCAAGTGCAAAGCTTTCAACAAATTGCTTTTTAAAATATTCTAAAAAAACCGCAAGCAATAATAACAGTAACAACAACAACAACAAAATTTCAATGCTGCTTAAACCGCAAACAATTTTTTGGGGTAACAATTGCAACAACACCTTTAACAATCACTCCAATCACGTCCGGCCGCACGCCACGGGCGAGTCAACTCGCCTAAGTTGTTCGTAGGAGTAGGAACACCACTTTTTTACTCTAACAGCAACACCAACCACAGCGTCTAAATAAGCAAATAAAATACCTGTCACTAACTATACTGGCCATGGGCATCCTTAGCAGCAGCTGCCTTGCTGGCTTCAACTCCTGCTACTGAACTTAGCTGAACTGAACTGAACTGCTGCATTCCTCTCATTTTACAATTTATCATTTTCACTCACCTAGCGTTTATTTGCCTCTCGTCTAGCACCACTCACCTGGCCACCCACGTACGTGTCGTGTAATCAATCACTTTGGCACGTTCGATGCGAAAGAAAATCGGCGAACCACCAATATCCGCTTGTTTGCGTACCAGCGCTCCAATCATTCCATCGAATTTGCCATTCTTCAGGTAGCCCCAGGAGGCAGTTTTCGATAGCACAAAACTGGAAAAGAAAAGCAATTTTTTTTTTGGTTTTGCTATTTTGCTC
This sequence comes from Rhagoletis zephyria, assembly GCF_001687245.7. Taxonomy (NCBI): domain Eukaryota; kingdom Metazoa; phylum Arthropoda; class Insecta; order Diptera; family Tephritidae; genus Rhagoletis; species Rhagoletis zephyria. The sequence continues at coordinate 18,292 of NW_016158356.1, read as the reverse complement.
AAACGTGTGCTGTTATATAATTATTTATGGTAATTGGATTTTGAATAATTAAATTTGTTCTCTAAAATATAAAAATTAACATTAAAAAAATTCCACATCTTTTTTCTTGCTAAAATGGAAATTAAAAACGCACAAACATACATACCCATTTACGTATGTATATACTTAATCGATTACTTTAGATGTCGGTTTTAAAAAAATTATTTATTTCAGTTTGTTTAGAAAAAAAAACAAAAAAACACTTCTTATAAAGGGAAATTTTAATCAGCTTGTGGGGAAATAATTCAATTAATTTTGGATTCTAAATGTACTTAGTTAGCTTTCTAAATATACCATCCGAAAAAAAATTGCAACTGTCGAATGCATTCCTTCGTCCTTAAGCAACACGGTGGACGACCAATAGCCACCAGAATGCCAGAATAAACCCTCAAAATGCTGTTCTTTCTAAGCCGACCATTTCTTCGACTGTCCTTGGAGCGATAGTGCTTTAGCATTCTGAAGAAGCAAAATATCTTAAAGTTATCCGTCATAAGAGACTAAGCTGGAACTTCCGTCTGTCAGAAACCCCAAGCTATTTGAGACTTTTGGAAACTGAACTCTATTTTAATAGAATTTCTTTACCCGACTATAAGTTCAAAGAAGTGGTTCAACTGCGGCCCTAGATTCGCTAATCGGATGGACTCCACTCCATATTTTTGCTTAAGCAGAAGCAGACTCGAAAAAGCTGCAAATACAAATGAATATCTGGCAGTGCAGAAACAGAAATTTATTTTTCTTAAGTTACCCAGGCGGGTCAAGAATGGAGGAAAGAAATCGAGCGAATTTTTATGAGCCCAGCACTATAGATCCAATTTCAATGGGGGATGGATCAAAGTCTTCCAGAATGATTATCTTTTAAGGCAGCAAAGCGAAGATCAGAGTCTCATCCATTAGGATGGTTACCCCAAGGCTGGTTAAGGAGAGTGTTTCAAATACTTTGAAGTCTTTGCAGCGAGAAATGCGGTAACAATGACTGCGTTACGAATAGCGAAGTATGTAAGTAGACGTAAGACCAAAGAAGTTTAAATGTGGTCCGAAAAGTTATCGGAAAATAAAGCAGCAATCAAATGATTTCAAGGCCGTTCCGGTTCCTGCAAAGAAGGGAATGCAAAACTGAGATGTGTAAAAAATACTCTTCAATGCCTTTGAAAAGTGACTCCGATTCAGCATTTGAGGACGAAGAAGGCTGCTGCAGAAGGCGAAGTTCACGTGACTCCATTCGTTTAATACGAAAGGAGAACAGCAATAAAACAACTTAAAAGCAACTAAGTATGGCGGCTAAGCCTTAAATTTGGAGTATTCCGTATTTACGCTGATTTACGCCAACTTTAGCAGCGTTATCATGCTTAAGCCTTCTTATAGGGACATATGAACTAGAATTTGGGAAACACTGAAGCCTGTTATGACCCATTTTATTGGTTTGACTTCAGGTCTGGCAAATCCATTCGTCACATCGTTTTCGACTATGTGTCTATGTACATATGTAGGATGGCGTTCTCTAGCTCCACACGTACCCAGAACTTCATATTTTATTTTTTTTTTCATAAAAACTGCACAAATTTTAAATGAAAATTAGGAAATTAAATACTTGCATACATATGGAGTAAACTTCGATTCGCTACAGTGCATCCCAACGAGGTCTATGCATTACGAGTTTCTCTTAATCATTTCAGTGAATGCTGCACCACAAATAAAAAGCACTGCGCATTTTATTTCATTCTCTTATTACAACAGGGAAATCGTAATTTTCAACAGCACCACTTCATAGTCGTACATACCGACAACAAAAGAATTTAAACACTAACTATTCCATCTACTGCTGCATCAATGGCTGTTTCGTATTTCGTAGAGTTGTGGGAGGGTTGTATCGAAGATTGGCATTGACATGGCCGTGGTGGAGAGAAGGGATAACTAAATATGTACTACGAAAAGTGACGAAGCGTGTTAGAGTAATTCTAACATTTCTATTTACGAAATGTTGCCACCCACATTTAATCAGCGCTGCAAAGAGCTAGTCAAAGTTCCATGGGGCAAGACGAAGTAGGGAGTACAAACCAAAAAAAAAACACTAAAATAAAGAGTGTGAATAAACTATTTAGGGCATTTCGATGTAGAAATTAAAATAGGGTATCGGTAAGTGTGCTGCAAGTGGCAATGGGTTTTTAAAATGGAAAAAAAATTCGCAGATTTTTTTTTATTTTTTTTTTTTATCTATAAAGCGTAATACTTACATATATTATTGAGAAAGGGTTTTAACGAACCTGAAATTGTACAAATCCCTTACGTGCGAAAGTAAAGCAAAATTGAAGCGATTCATTGAATCCAAATGCGTATCGTAGCGTGTTGTTAGATAATGCTCCAGGGTATCTGTAAAATTTTTATTTGTTACCTGCAGGAAAAAAATGCAAAAAAAAGATAATATTAAAAGAAATGGCTGAAAGAGTTGTGATAAATGACAGGCGTTCTGACTTATGTATGTACATGCATACATACGTACATTGCTAGTTTATGAAACAGCAGCTGAACATGCCACACAATGTTTTTAAATTAAATCCTTTCACATACACACAGTTGTATTTTTAAATTTACAAAAAAGCGGCGACAAGTGCGTTTAACCTAGGGAATACAAATACAAGAACATAGAAAAGATGTAAGCACCAATTACATATATTTATTTGGTGGTATGTGCCTTATTTTGGTGGTGGTTTTAAGCCGATCCTTAGAAGCTCTTTCATGGCAGAAATACACTCTGAGGCTTGTCATTTTTTGGCAGAGAAAAAAAAACATTTTTTAGATGTTAGTCGGGCCGGGAATCGAACCTACGACCAGTTGGAAGCACGTACATCGGCTACGGCTCAGTCGACAGGTTTTGCATGGGGCAAACCACTTCAAGTGTTACCACCCAAATTCCATTTTTCCCTGATTTTAAGGAAATTTGGTGAAGTTCTTTTATTTATAGGCCAATTGACATACAGTGGTGCCAAACTTGAATTTATTTGTCAAACACGATTTTTGAATTTTTATTTGTTTCTCTAAATAAATGCTACAAAATAAAATATGTTGAAAGGTATTATGGAGTTGCCCAACACGAAAAAAATTTAATGCGCTATAATACTGCATACCTAATTTTTTTCAACTCTTGTTCAAATAAAAAAATAAGTGAAATTTTTTTTATAAATTTGAACTTTGTTTTACGCTTTTCGGGGGCACCCGGACATTTATTTATGTTCACCTAAAATCAGAGACCAAAATATTTAATCTGAAAATAGCGGTTATGTTATGATCGAAAAAATAAAAATGATAAAATAACAGTTAAATTTGGTGAGATCATAACCATTACGGTCCCTGCCTATAACTGATTTATCCCATGGACCAGAAACAATTGTTTTTTTTTTGGATCATTGCAAAGTCGTTATTTTTTGTTTTCATTTTTCGATGAAGAATAATCTTTAAATATGCATTTTTTTTGTCAAATTAAGTCGTTGTTTTATGATTTTTTCCAATCGTTGTTAACCGATATATTGTATGAACTAAAAACAACGGTTATATTATGGTTTATAAAATTTAAAACCAAAACTAATGATCAAAAATTTATCGAATAAATATATGTCAACTTTAACTGTTAAATTATGATTTTTATTAAAATGATCATAACGATTACGGTTCCTGCTTTAAATCGATTTATGCATTTCAGTAGAAGAAAAATATAATATTAACTCGTACCATATGACCAACTACTAGCGATTGCCCGGTAAAGACTCCCGTTGGAAGCGAGAATTGGCACCTAGCCAGCTGAAAAAGTTCTCTTGATTGTCCGTAGTCAATGCATATCGAGGCGACGCTTTGCCCATAACTTCTTAACTAATGAAGACCCTGGAAAACTTTCCAGAAGATAGCGCTATACAATATAATTTTCTGGTTTAAGGTTTATACATATAGTACTTACATTATCTTTAGAAAGAGAGATCTTACGTCTTCTCTATAGAACAGGCGAGAGTACGCTGGCCTCCCTCCCCCTGTGGAGTTCTGTTACGACTGTTCAGGCGCGAGAGTCTTCATTAGAAAAGGAATATAATAGTCTGACATTCTCATTTTTTCCTAGCCTATGGGATAAAGGTGTCTACGGAATGTCTTACATATCTACGAAGCTCGCTGAGATGCAAGTCAGCATGCCACATCCACAACCTCCACAACTCTTTGCAGTTTGACTTAGAGGGCTTAAAAAATTAGTCGTTCAAGGAAGTGGGCACTTTTGCACCAGTGCACGTAGAGGCGGCAGTTCTTTTGTCCTACTTTGCTCTCCTATTTCCTACCGAGTTCAAGGTAGCACCGATTTACAAGAGTTATTCTTCGCTCCATCTACAGGCTAGCATTTTTGGTGCTGCTTATACTGGCTCCTAGGTAGCCAAAGTCCTTCACTACTTCAAAATTGTATTCTTATTTAAAAGGTCTCTGCTTGACACCATGTTGAAATTAAGCAAATCAACCAACGATCGTAGCTGCTTTCTTGATATGAAATTCCGCTATCTGTTTAGCTTTTTTACCATGCACTCATTCAAGCTGCAATCAGTGTTTAGCTTCAAACTAAATTTCCACTAAATTTCTTGGGAACTCGAACATCTCCAGTGCCTTTAGGGTAAACTAACTATCACCCAAGTTTTTTTTTCAGGTACGAAATTTTTGTAACTATTGACCACTCTATGTATTTTCATAAATATATCAATGGACATAACGCAATTTCTAGGAGAAGTTTGTCCACACAACCAGCAAAAGATATTTGTACTATGTATGTCCCTATATATTTTTTTTGTGCCAATCAACTGCGGCGATTATAAGTTCTACTGCATATATAGAAATACTTATTTACGTTGATGTGATTTACAGTTCTAACATAAAAATCCTTTCATCTCAGTTCTTCTATTCCGCTTGGCAGCCGTGAAGCCTCAGCTGTCATTTAGCGTCAACGCTTTGGGATATACATATGTACGTATTTACTCGAAAACTACATATATGTCCATTCTCATTCCTACATCGCGATGTATGTACATTAGCGTGCCTCACCGAAAAAAAATGTGAATTTTTTAATCAGAATTATAAAATTTATTTTATTTTAAGATTTTTGCCAAAATATTTTGAAAAAGTATTATGATTTACGTGAGCAGGACCGATCAGAAAAGATCATCAAAAATCTTATTTTTTTAAATAATATACATTTAAAAAAAATATTTTTCCAAAAAGCATCACCTCATATGCTGGAGGAGTTTAAGCTTAAAAGGTCTACATAAAAGTGTTTATAAATTGTGTCAACGGAATCGAAATAGTGTGAATTTTGGAGTTATTTTAAAATCGGCACAGCGAGCGTAAATTTTAATATTTTGCGGAATATTTTGGTGAAAGTTTTTAAATATAAGTAATTTTATAACTCCACTGAAAAAACTGTACCGATTTCTTTTTTTGTTGTTGTCTGGCGAGTGATGCATCCTAATGTACATATTTCTGTCACCTATCTTATCTGCGACAAGTTGCAGAGTTGAATACAAATCAAACACACACTTTGCACTCGCATTAGCACATATGTGTGCACACATACAAGTACGTATACAATTCTGCAACCATTTGAAATCTTCTTGCCGTAGGACAACGCACAACACAGGGACATACATACATGGTACGTACTTCCACTTGGGAAATCAAAGGACATTGTGACACCAGGCAAACAACAGAGCAATTGCACACATAACAACATACTACATATACATAACATACACTTAGCATACAAATGTGTGTATATAACTATCAAATCACATCGCTCCTTTTCGCACACACATTCACATTCTAATCACACAATTGCAAGCTCCTACGCAATCAACTAAGCGTTTTCAAATATTCGCTGCTCAACATTTATTTGTTTGTTTATTTGCTATTGTTCAATAGTTTTTCTTTTCACTTCTTTTTATTCTACACATTCCTTTCTTCAGCACTTGCCAAACCACTTACATATGTGCCACACTGCTTCCGCTTTTTATCCCCATTAAGCGGGAACATATCTTCACTAAATTTTCGCCTTGCGGCCGGCCATGTTGCACGTGTATGTGTAGCTAGCGCAAATACGAATGCTTCTAATACACACATACATACGTATGTAGACTGTATGCGTGTCCTTATTGAGTACTAAGTATACTACGGACTACTTACCACAATCAAGCAACGGATGCGTGCCATCTTCATGTCCATTCGCCTTGTAATTGTGGTCGATCTCCGATACCAGAGGGCAATTTGTAGACCATCATCAAGTGCGAAATATCCAATTTCCGAAATGTTCAATTGGCCGCCATATTGTAGTCCTGGACTCCTATTGTGCACAACAAATACTCATATAGTATATATATATATATAGCAATTTACAAACAAACATACAAATGCATAGCTAACTAAACAAATGGTCAAACAAACAGAGGATTTTCTGCCGATTTTCCGCTCGTTTTGTGTTGTGGCCGGTTTCTTCGTAGATTTCCGTATTATTGTTTTTTTTGTCGGTAAATAGCCAGACCATTTTCATTGGCACGACCTTTTTTGGCAAAAATGTTGTTTGCTTTGGCAGTTCATTTTATTTTCATATTTGCTCTAGGCGACACAGTTGTCAAATAAGGGTATTAGAAAATCACTTTTTGGCAAAGATTTAATTCATTGTATTTGAGAAAGCTACAGCTTGATATACTTATATATACTTATTTGTAATTTCTTTCATTTTCACGAGGTTTTCACTGATTAGGTGTAATGAAATCACAACTAAATACCTACAGTGGCTACCAAAAGTGAGTGTATTGTGTTTTTTCTTAAATATTTGCAACGTTTTTCAAGTTAATTTTTTTTTTTTTTGTTATTTTTTTATAAAAATATATTTAATGCTTTAATCAAAACCACATACAAAGTCAAACTTACAGACTTTATACAAAACTTAGATTAGAATTCAACAAATTTTCGCCTAAATTTTGAACTTTTTAATCTAATTCCGTCGGAAAAAAAATTCATTAAAAATCAACGCGATTTTCAGCCGCTTAAAACTTTCACTTGTTTCACTAAAATTACATAACTGATCTGTCTGCGTACCCAAAATTATTCTAAAAATTCAGATTAAAATGGACAATATGTAGATGAAAATTTGTTGAATTTTTCTATGTTCTGTATGAAGTTTGAAAATTGACTTATGTGGTTACGATTAAAGCATGAACCATATTTTTGTAAAAAAAAATTACAAACAAATTTTTACTTGAAAAACGTTGCAAATATTAAACAAAAAACACCATGCACTCACTTTTGATTGCCAATGTATATGTGGAATGAACAGCTAAATAAAAATAATTTTTTAAATTTTCATTTTTCCTCAACCTAGATGAGTCGTAAAATTTGAATGCAGGGTCCGTAAATAAACAAATAGTAAAAAGATTTTATTATTTGTTTTTTTTTCGATCGAGAAGATTCGCTAAATCTTAGTTTTTATTTTTTCGCTGAAATTTAATTGTTATTTATTTTGTGATTTTTATTTTCTTTGATAAAAAATAATCCTTCTTTTGGATTTCTATTTTTTCGACAATTTTTAGCAGCTGAGTTTTTTATGACCTTAAAAATTTAACCTCAAAATAACTGTAATAATATCATTGAAAATCCATAAAATAAAGATTACGATTAGTTTTGATGGAAAAAATAAAAATCATAAAATTACGGTTATATTTTATGGGGAAAAAATTATTCCAATTTAGCGGTTAAATTTTTTTTTTTATTATTAAAATCATAACCGTTACGGTCCCTTATTTAATGGGTTTCGCGGTGTTTATGATATAAAAAACTTATATATAGCGCAGTAGAGAGTAAATAGAAATATTCGTATTTACTAATAGTTTTCCCGAGATCAATCAATAAATTGGGGCAATTTTTTTTTTTAGTCAAAAGATTGGTAAAATGCAGTTATTTTCTATTGAAAAATTTCAACAAATTATTTTTCGTGATTGCGATAAAGAAAAATATTTTGGTATTCACAAAATTGGGATACGATTTGCACCAAATTTCGGCAAATACCCAATCGTGTGACACTGCCTTTAAACTTTTATTTTATATTATACGGATATTGTTAAAGAATAAACTATAAAAAGACTTACCAAAATTAAAGAACAACAAAAATAATATTTTACTTGTCAAAATTTGGTGCGGCTATAATAATTTCCACTACTGCTGACTATGATTACTCGGTCGTGCTATCATAGTAGCACAATGCAACTAATATTTGACTTACAAACAAAATGCGGGCACAAATTTCAAAATTTCAACCCTGTTTGTGTGAAATATTTTAATTTCATCTGTATTTTTCTTTTAATCAAACTATGTTGAAATAAAAGTGAAAACAAAAAAATATTTTGAGGGAAAGCCACGCCCCCAAAAAAAAATCCTGCCTACGACCCTGGTCGCAATTATGTGTAAATCTCATTTAAGAGTCAAAGTTACTGACAGGCCATGGCGTATGAGTGACCACAACATCTAATATATGAAGGGTGTCCGATAATTTACGTCAGATTTAAATTGATTAGAAAATACATATTTTTATAACTGTATTTTTTTTTAATTTTAACATAAAGTACATATGATACATATGATAGGATTATACTCGCCATTATGTCGAATTTTTTGTATCAAAAAATGATGGTCCAATGACAACTACAGCTCAAAATCCGCACCGAAGCTTGCACTTCTGTTGAAAAGTCAGAATTATTAAGTTCGCTCAGTTGAGTACTGACACAAATATTGGTCAGTGCTGACATAAATATTGGGTACTTTAATATAAACTTACTAACTAATTGATATTGGTATTGGTTAGTACTGCCTTCTTCTTCTTTTTATTTGGCCCCTTAAATTTCATTCTGGCTACGCCGATGTCTGTCCCTGAAAAATTATATTTCATCCCCAATTTTTTTTTTTTTTTTGGCCGCGGCAAAGATGGTATTTAAATACATACAACAACACTCCACCTTAAAGTTAAATACTGGATTTTTAGTGAGAAGTAACTCAAATGGAGACCAATTTCTAGATTTGTTTCTTACAATTTCAATAATTTGCAACTACAACTTTTGCTTGGCTTAAAATCTGTGAGAGTCTAGCGAAAATTATCTTTTAATCCTTATCACGGTTAAAAAACCTTTTCAGTACAAAATATATATGTATGTATGTATGTATGTATGTAATCATCCAAACTACCCCGAATTACGTGCCCTCTTTCCAAAAAAAAAAAAAACTAAAAATCAATCGAAAAACATTCAATAACTTAGTATGCAATTTTACCAAGTATCAACTTGATATTTTTTTAATATTTCCTTTGTCACTTTAAATTCAAGATCTTCTCCTTCAAATGTCTATTAATGTCAAAAAGCAAACTTTGAAAACGCGTAAAATTTTTCAATCAGCAAATTGAAAAACTTTCGTTTAACAACACATACACGTTTCGCATTTCCCGTAAAAGTTTACAAAAGATTATTGTCATCGGAATTGAAAAAAAAAAAATATTCGAGAGCGCATGCGACATGTAAAAACGTGCGCGCAAACAAACAGCTTCGACGTAACAACATATGTTGCCAATACTCAATACAAATCTGTCTGTATGTGCTTTAAAGCAAGTATGTATTTGTACGTGTGCGTGTGTGTGTCTACGAGACTTTGGAAAGCAGCCATATCCTTTTTAATGAGCATATCTTACGTCCTTGTAGCCACATTCAGGTCTGTACGAGCGATGACAAAAAAAAACATAAACCAGATATATGTATGTTTGTGCATACATATGTATGTATAAAATGAAACTTACCAAACATCGTAGAGCTGGTAGTAATCCTTCCTTTGAAGTGTGTTATTAGTAGCGCTTTCACTGTCAGCCGTGCAGCGACCGTCCCTTCCCGAACGCACTCCACCACTACCATTCTTCGCTGCTTTGCACAGTGTTGCAACTGCATGGATTTAGATGAAAAAAGTTACTTGGGAAAACTTGTAAAAAAACGTGTGTTGGGAGTGGTTTTGAGCGAGTCTTGAGATGAATGTTTTTCCTCACAATATCGTGATAAATAAACGAAACAATAAAGTGTCGTAAAGAAATATATTTTATAATCAGATATGAAGGAAATAAAAACTAATGAAGATAAAAACGTGAAGACAAAATCGAAGATAAAAACAAAAATCAATACAAAGGGAAAAACATAGATATGAGTAAATCTCACGAGTTGTTTTATTAGTGTCACTAAAGCATTCTTCGTGCATTTATTTCAATCAATGGAGTTCCAGAAATACCTTAAAAAAAAAATCAAGATTCAAACCGATTTAGCCTTAAAAAGTTTATTTAGGCGAAAAAGTACCGAAATTACAAATTTTTTCATTTTCGCTCGAGAAAATCATATTTTTTTCTTTTAATATCTTTGGGAAGTTTGCAAATAGAATTTTCATGTTAGAGGCAATGAAAGTTGGCATCAAGTACAACATATCTGTGAAGTTTCAAAAATGTGCCACCAATTAAAAAAATATGGCTGCAATCGCATTCACAAACTCCCTCAAACACACACGATGCCCCTTTTGCAATAGTCCAACTTTTCGAACAGAAAAAAAAACAGCTTTCAAAATATATATTAGTATAGATAACTCGACTCCAGCGCTCTCTATCCGTTGAATTTATCGTAAGAACATGTAAAACAAACACTTCAATTTTAAAATTAAATGGCATAAGGTGATTTGTTTAATATTTATTCGTTTTTTAGATACATAGGTGGTAACCCTGTCTCTAAATATGCTATAGAGCTATCTCATATACGTTTCAGTCTATATTCGTACTGTTGTATTGTATAAGTAAATCTTTTATTGAAATATTCTTTTCGTAGTTTTTTTCGAAAGGTGGTAATCCGAATCAACATTTTTTCAATATTAATATGGTTTATTCATATGGCATTCTCAGAAACATGGCATTATTGCGGTTCATTTATATTATGTTTTTTTCTGATGTTTTAGATATCTGGCAACACCATTTTTCTAATTTTTTCTTGGCAGACCTTCTACAGACAGAAAGAAATCAAATGAACTAAAAAGAAAGCAAATTTGTTCAGCCGTTCTTGAGTAATGCGATAACACACGCAAGCAATCGATTTTTATATATACAATTTTTTTTCGAATGGTGGCAACCCTATCCAATTTTTTTTTCTAAATTAACTGTTTTTGTACATTCTCAGTGAAATATCATTATTTCGGATTCTTTATACTTAATTTTTCTGATATTTCAGATATCTGGCAACACCATAACCAAAAGCGCGTTTTTGTCGAAAAATGTAATAACTCATGAGATTTGCTCATATACTACATAAGAATTAGGGCAACTTTAAGTGGAAGAAAATTTATAGAAATTTCTCAATAAGAACCGAAAGTTTCAAGTTTACTTCTCATCGAATTTTATAGTTATCAAACTTTATCGGGTTGTCCATGTTTACTGAGTTATCGGAATGTATCGATTTATTGAGATTTATCAATGTTTATTGAGTTATCGACATTTATCGAGAGACAGAAACTAAGGAGTTTACCAAAAGTTATCGTGTTATACAAATTTACCGGATTATCAAGTCATATACCTATATTTTTAAAGTTATTGGGTTATATAAATTTATTTATTTATATTATATAGTTAACACTACATATATTAATTTATCGACTTGCTATAGTGTATCGAGTTATCAAAATTTGTTGATAAATATCGCTATTTATGGGGCTGTCAAAACGAATCGAGTTATAGGAATTGATAAATTTATCAAAAGTTTACCCATGTAGCTATATACGTATATCGAAATATTTAAAAGTTTTAGTTATCGAAATTTATCGAGTAATTTAAAAGCACCGTTACCGACATCTCCGTCACGCTATGACTCATTAGTGTAAAAGTTCACCGGTGCCCCGTTCACTCATCCCTAAATGGGATGCGCGTAGAGAAACAGCTAGCTGGTGGCAGTGATCCGTGTTATCAGGAATAAAATCGAAGTCACGAAAATACTAAAGTGCCCAACAATCGAGCCAGTAAGCTAACGAGTGCCCCTAAGTCTGACTTCCGCCCTTGCTGCAGCTGCTTTACCCGCGATATCGACAGGCACTATGCCTAGCATGACATCAAGGACCCGAGTGGTAGTAGTCTTAAGTGCCCCACTCATTCCGACTAACGTAGCCTTCTCCAGTGCCTTAAACCTGGCAAGGACTCCATATAAAATAATTGGCTTATCCATAGTTTCGTGGAGCCAGAAAGGCCAGAAAGGCTAATGAACGCACGCTCGGACCAGGGCTCCAACCCTACTTTAAGTTTTGACAAACCGAAATTGTTTAATATAAATTTACACATTTTTTAGGATAGGATACAATTTACAAAATAAGTACTTCAAAGTAAAACACTCATGAGACGGGCAGAGCTGAGTAAAGTCGAAAAAAATAGACAAAAATTAAGTGCAAACCGGGAGCTAGTAAATGACATTATCATTATTGATTTGATACCTTTGCCTTCTATGTCAAAACACTGTGCACTGCAGCCGTCACGTATACGCCGTGTATGCCGTTTTGCCAATATTAACTCAGTATTTATGTTGATGTTGCTTTTTTCGAGGTACTTTTCAATAATCTCCATGCTATCCGCCTTATTGGCGGAAGTAGAAGTCGCAGCGATGGCAGTGTGAGCGACGCTGGCAACAGATGTCGCCGGCACTGATGCTTTCTGCTGCTGCAGCTGTTGCGATTGCTTTTGTTGTGGAAAAAATTTACCAGTAAGGATGTCGTTGTCACTGTCGCTGTTGCTGGTGCTGTCTTCATTGGAATTGTTGTTTTCGCTGTTTTTTCTATTGATGACTTGCTCATTATACTGATGTTCGCTCTTGTCAACGTTGCCATCGAATCCTGCTTGCCGATTAAATGTATAATCCTCAATCAGCAGCCAATGATAGGTTGAATTGAACAAAGCTTTTTTCGATGCCTTGGCATTCGGCGAAAGTAGACGAGCACCAATATAACGATTACAAGCATGTACGTGTATGTAATGAGAAAAAGAAGTAGAAAAGAGGAAGAAAAGAATAAGTAGAGTACAGGTTTCAAATGAATTTTATATTATATTTATACTATTTCATTTCAGACTTTTGGCACAATAAGTGACATCAAAAATGCTATTACTTGAAAGCATGTCAACGTGGAGTAAATAGCATTGTTGGCGAAAATATCAGAAAGCGCTTAAATGTGCAGAGAAAAAAAACCAATTACGAAAACATTTTCTCTAAAAGAAACAGATCACAATCCATTAAAGTAATGCTGTGCATTAATTTTAATTTTTTGTTGAGGCCGAAATCTGTTAAAAGTATCTAATTGAGTTCAAAGACGTTGAGTTGGAAACTTTGTATAATTTTATCGCTTCACTTGCGCAAAAATTTTTGCAAAAAAATTAAGTTGTTTGTTGTTTTATGACATTATTTTTTTTTTTTGTTTTGAAAAATTTAAATAAAATATCTTTAAAAACATAGGCAGACGGCAACGTGGATCCGTATCAACTATTTATGTAGTTAATTCAGAATTATCTATTGTGAATGAAAAATAAACTAAACAAAAGTAGGTAAGCAATGCTTATGAGTTTACGTCCACGGTAGCCAAGTGGTCGAAGCTGCCTACTATTTAGAATCCAGTAGGACAGAGGGACGATCCTCGTTCCCAGCAATTTCCAACAAATACATATTTGATTTTGTAGTTTTATTTTATTTTACTTGATTTTGTTTTGCTTCATTCTCTTTTGTTTTATTTTGATTCGCATTATTACAGCACTTCACGTTAACTAAATTTTTTAGAATTTTTTTTTTTATTTAGAAATGCGACAACTGTAATTACTTTAAAAAAATATAAAAATGATAATTAAAGGAAATCAAAAATTTAATTTAAAAAGTAATTTTGCTGGTGATGGGGTTTGATACCTCGACTCAAGGCTCGCTTAGTATGCAGCAGCAGCGCTTGTCAATCCGGAACAATGTTGCCGACTATCTAGGCTATAAGGAACAATATTTATCCTGGCGTTTGCGCAACGTTAAAGATTTACCAGCTTTAATTGGGTAAGTGCCTTATATGGTTCCGCAGATATTTTTTAAACGTGGCTACCGTGTCCTTTCCGGAAAAAAAATTAATTAAAAAATAAGAAAAAAATTAATTTAAAATTTTTTTCCAAAAATTAAATGAAATTGAAAAATAATGTTTTGCTTTCAAAAAAATAAAATCTACGAATCAAATAAAAAAATAGGAAAATAAAAAAATTTTCTATAAATCAAATAAAATTTAATTAAAAAATATACATATTTTTCGTTTTAAAGGAATATTAACAAAGTTTTCTTCTAAATACTCGTATCTAAATTTCGCAGTGTAAACATTACTCTTCTGGTTCATTTCCGCAAACATACGCTCGTTTGAGAATAGAAAATTTTTAACTCCATAAGTATGTACATTAGGGCGGGTCAATGTGTATGGGAGATTTTTCTCGTATGCGCATATAGCGTGTAATTCTAAATGAATTTGCCACAGAAACCGTGGGCCTAAAATCAATTTGGAGTTTGATTTGGAGTTATTGATGAAAACTGTCATTGAAAATTTTACTATGAAGGAAATGTTCTACAACTAAGTGAAATATACCAATCCATTTCTTTTTTAACACAGAATCAAATTTGAAAATAAATTTTTATTTGTAATTTGTAAACAAATAACAATTATTTTTTATTTTTTAGTTTATAAATCCAAAATAACATTTATTTTAGATTTTTATCCAAAAAGTCTGAAAATAGCAGTTGTTTTTCATTTGTATATTATATGCCTTAGATAACAGTTATTGAAGACTTTTATTTATAAAATTCATCAGTTTGTGACTTTTACTTTTAAAAGTCAATAATATAAATCAGTCATGAGTTATTTTTTAAGTCATACGTATAAATGTCATTATCATTTTTCGCAATTAAGAAAGTGTTGGAGAACAACAGTTGACTACGAGTTATACATACAACTTTTGTAAGTATCATTCAAAAAATAAAAGTCAGTGACTGATTTATATTGATGACTTTTAAAAGTCAAAGTCACTGACTGATTTTTATTTATGACTTTTATAGTTCAATAACTGTTATCTAAGACATTTAATTTAAAAATCAAAAATAACTGTTATTTGCAGTTTATTTAGATAAAAATCTAAAATAATTGTTATTTCGGATTTATAAACTAAAAATCAGAAATAACTGTTATTTAAAGTGTAATTAAAAAAAAAATAACTGTTAAAGAGCTATTTTTTTAATAAAAGTTGTAACTGTTACAGTCCCTGGTCTTAAAGAAGGGCTTTAATTTTGTACAAGAACATGCTATAATGGGTTTTTTTGGTATGAGGAATCCATATTTGCACTTATATTTTTCTTAAAATTTCCACCACAGGGCGCAACAGTGTAAAATTTTCGCATTTTCTTCGAAACTTATTTTCGCAATTTGGCAAACTGCAAATTTATTTTAGACCCATGTTTTCTTCGGCAAATTTGCTAAGAATTACACGAAGAGTTATCCTATATACGTGCATAGTCAAAAAAAATTTGGCCGCCCTAATGTGCATATTTTTTCTAACTTTGTACTTGTTTAAGCAAGCATCCACTTCTGATTATAAACGACATACATATACATATATCTAAATAAGTATACTTATGTACAAAAAATCAAATGAAAATCCCCACTACTTCAAATAATCTACAATGGCGAAGAGAAAGTGAAGTGCATTGAATTACTTCCCTAAACGTTCCATCTCTCCTGTTTGCCGTTTATTTTTATTTATACTTTTTTTTGGTGTTTTTCTTCGTTTGCATTATACTTCAATCCCAACATGAATAATTACATAGATTCGCTCGTAAGCAGTGATTTGCTTTCGCTCTTGTCAGCGCGTCTGCTGCCATTCCTCACCAGCTAAACTGCCTTTGGCGACGGTTGCGCCAAAGCTGCCAATTTTGCTGCATTTTTTCTTGTCATAGTCTGTTTGTGTTTTTTTTGCAATTTTTGCTTTCTGATTTTGTTTACTCTTTTTCGATTCAATTACAGCAGTATTAACAATTATCCCTGACTAGTTTACCATGTAAATATAATTGTGACTGGATGCAGAGTAAAAGATAGATTGTTTTTTTTTTGTTGATGTAATTTAAATCGTTTGACTTTGAAATAGTAAATGGTTCGATTTACTTCAACTGCATTAAATATTTTGCTTCCTGTTTCCGATCGAAATCCATTAGTAGATATTTAATGGGCGATTTTTGCAAAATGCTTTAGTAATCGCTTAAGAATCTGCTAAGGTATACAATTCACGATGCCTAATATTAAATTTTTGGCGTCATTTGTGCAATTTGTACCTATGAATAAAGTTGACTACATATGATCCTCCATGAATTAATTTTTGTAATTACTATGTAGATTTCACCCAAAAAGGGCAAGCTAAACAAAACCGATTAAAAAAAGGAAATTTAAAAATTTAAAGAAGCTGAGTCGTTAGAAGTTCACAGCCAGTGCCGCATTCATATTGAGAAGCTAAAAACAATACAGAAAACTGTTCCAAGTTGATGCAACTTTTCAACGGCCTGCAGCAGGACTGTAACAAACCCAGAGCTCCGCGCTGAAACCATCTGCCAACGAAATACCTGGCGGCAGTACCAGAGGGATTAGTGCTTAGACGGTAGGAGGCTTAGTTTGGGTTAAATTCCCACACTGACGGGGGTTGGCTTTCGACGCTTCCTCCTTTTTTAAATGTTAAAATCAATTAATTATTAAGTTAAATAAAATACTACAATGTGGGTGCCGAACGAAGGGATTCAAAAACGATTAATTTTAAGCAGCGTTACCATCTGTTCATAAATCCTAAACAAATTTGATCAACATTTAAATGCAAACCAAACGATAGAGTTTAAAGAAAGCTTTATTTCAAAAACATGTTAGAAGGGGGTTGCCACCTGTTTGGAAATTCAAAATCAATATAATTTGTAAGTTAATTGAAACATTTTAATGTACATACATATGTACGGGAGTGTCAATCATAAATAACTTAAGAAAGCTTGATTTCTTTGTTTATGTTTTTGAAAAAGGTTGCCACCTGTTAAAAAAAACCTCTCGATTGGCATATTACATCGAGGTATGTTACACATTTTCACCAAATTAGTTTAAAAGCATTTTATAAGAGTTAAATATGGCAACAAAAAAATTTATTTAAATCAACAATTTGGCGTTTATATAAAACTAAATTTATTTTCTTACATATAAAGACTATCTACGAAAAATAAATATCAAGAAGGGCTCGATTGAGAAAACCATATGAGTAAGAGTATCAAAATAATTGCATAATTCTATAGAATTCGGTATAACAGATTCAGGTGCCTGGCGGCAAGCAAATATTCGTTTGTCCCCAATTGACTACCGCTCTAATTTTTCGATTTTAAATACTTACTTTCCTTAGCAACAAATTCAATATTACCCAAATTAAAAGCTAATTTAATTGAATAGTTAGTATGCTGGTAGATTGCATTCAATTTAAACTAAAAGTGCAAATAGTAGGTAAAATTACAACCAACACCAAAACATTAAGCAACAGCAAACTGCATTAAAACTTCATACATATACATACATATATGTTCATATGCACGTGTGTGGCTAGTACACATCATAGCAAATTCTAAATAGCAAATGTGTACTCTAATAACCATTAGTACCTAACAAAGTACTCACACATAGCAACAAATAGCCAACAAATTCAACACACTAAATAGAGTCGAAATAGAAATGGCATAGAATTGCCATAGAGGTAATATTTAAGTAGTTAAAATGTGTGGGTTTGTCGGAATTTCTGCAGTGGGATTTCAATTTACAACCGCAAGCGCATTTCACCGAAATATTCCAACATTTGCGCGCGGCATTAAACTTTATATGTTTACACGTATGTACGAACGCACGCCTACTAATGGAAATAAATAAGTAGGCAGGCGAATATGCGAATAGAAACACTGACAGGTAAACAAATTTACAGATCATGCAAATTATTGAATTTGGAATAAGCTGCACTTATTTTTAAGCATTTAATTGAATGTGGGATTTAATGCATTACCAGCCAACTGAGATCTATGTATGTATATTGAAATAGTAGTGGTATTCATCTAAACCGATAACTTTATCAAGCAGATAA
>NW_016158355.1:125072-140446 GCF_001687245.7 Rhagoletis zephyria | reverse complement strand
CGCAATGCAGATTCGTCCGTATCCTACGTTGGAGCATTTTGAGCTGTGGTTGAGTCAACTTGCCAGGGTTATTNTTTGAGCTGTGGTTGAGTCAACTTGCCAGGGTTATTGCCAAAGCCACAGTGCTCTCACTGCCTCCCACAATGCCACGTACACAATCGAAGCAAGTACTTGCCGTAAGCGAAACGCGCAATAGCAGCGAAGTCCTAAATCCATGTGTGCAATGTTCAGCCTCACATCATTTGTCAAAGTGTGACTCGTATCTGAGTAAAAGTGTTGGGCAGCGGTGGGAAATAGTGAAGGAACAAAAATTGTGTTTCTCCTGTCTTATTAAAGGTCACGGCATGTATCAGTGTAAAAGGAAGCGCGCATGTATGGTGGAAGGCTGCAAGAAATTGCACCACTCTACATTACATGAAACCGGAGTCACGGTGCATGAGCCACCAAGAGCGAAAGAAAATAGCGCTCAGCAGGTAAACACTGTGCAAACGCGCAAGTATGACCATAAAGCAACAACAATTTTGTACAAGATATTGCCAATTGAGCTGCGAGGTGCCAATAATCACATTATTAAAACATTTGCCTTAATCGATGAAGGTTCGTCATGCACGCTCATCAATGAAGCAGTAGCCAATCAGCTGGGAATTTCTGGCCAAAGCACTCCACTGTCTCTGCAATGGTTTGGTGGAAGAGAGACCAAGCTCAAGTCTATGAGATTGGAAGTGCAGATAAAAGGAACTAGTCACAAAGCCAAGTGGCACAAGCTGATTGCACGAACTGTTCCTAGCCTTGATTTGCCAATGCAAACAGTCACATTTGCTGAACTACACTCGAGGTATCGCCAAATTAAACATCTTCCAATAGTTGATTACACTGATGCAGAGCCAACGGTCCTAATTGGATTGGATAATTGCCATATTACAGCCAGCTTGAGGAGTATCCAATGTGAAAATTCGATTGTTGCAGTAAAAACAGAATTGGGATGGCTCGTTTATGGTAAACATAGCGATGAACTAAAACCGATAGTTGAACGAGTATCGATAATTTTGCATACATCCGTTAAAGTCGACATACAAGAATTGATTTCAGATTACTTTACAACTGAAAATTTTGGTGTTGCCGTGCCTGCAAAGGTTGTAGAATCCAAAGACGTCGTTCGAGCTAAAAGAATTTTGCGCGAGACGATTAAGAGAATCGGCGATAAATACGAGTGCGGTTTGTTGTGGAAGTCTGACGAAGTCCATATGCCCGATAGTTATAACATGGCCCTCAACCGCCTACATTCAATTGAGAAAAAGATGAGGAATGATTTTGAATTCGAGCGCGCGTATAAATCTGCCATGTCAAGCTTTATCGCCAAGGGATACGCTAGGGAATTAACGCCAACTGAGGCAAAGGTTCAAACGCATTTTAATTGGTACTTACCACATTTTGGAGTTTTTAATGTCAATAAGCCTGGCAAGCTGCGGCTGGTGTTCGACGCGGCAGCGGCGGTAAACAGGGTGTCGTTAAACTCTGTTCTCCTGAAGGGTCCAGATGAAATGCAACCCTTGATTAGAGTATTGCTACAATTTCGAGAGGGCGTTGTTGCCATATGCGCTGACATAAGGGAAATGTTTCTACAAGTCGGCATGAGGCAGGAAGATCAGAATGCACAACGTTTTCTGTGGCGATACGACATCAATGACCCTGCAGGAATCTATGTGATGACTTCAATGATTTTTGGAGCCACATGCTCTCCATGCATAGCACAGCATGTTAAGAACAGAAATGCTGAAGAAGTCGCCGGTGATCGCTCCGAAGTGGTAAGGGCAATAACTGACAATCATTATGTGGATGACTTCGTGTGCAGCTTTAGGGACGAGCGTGAAGCATTGGAAATTGGCCAAGCCGTGAGGGAAACTCATTTAAAGGCCGGATTTGTTTTGAGAAATTTTATCTCCAACTCCAGAGACGTGCAAAACCGCCTAACAAAAGCGTTCAACACTCACAGGCCGTAGTTAGCATGGATGCAGGTGGTCATGTCGACAAGGTGTTGGGACTGTTCTGGGACAGCCAAGTTGATGCACTTGTATTCAAACTAAAATTGCATAGAGTTGATCCACAGATACTCACAGGGGACAAATGTCCAACTAAACGAGAATTTCTGGGTTTGGTGATGTCTGTTTATGACCCCTTGGGAATGTTGGCCGATATTATGATATATGGGAAGAATTTACTGCAGTCACTGTGGAGGAAAGGCACTGCGTGGGACGACGAAATTCCTTCTAATATTTTTGGCAGATTCACGTCATGGATCAGAAGATTACGAATGGTGGAACAGCTCAGAGTAAGCAGGTGCTATGCGCCAGAATTTTTGTCGCCAAATACCACTGTTGAACTGCATGTATTCATGGATGCCAGTGAGCAAGCCTTCGCTGCAGTGGCCTTTTGGAGAATAATTGCACCCGGAAGCGTTAAAATTAGCTTTGTTTTGGGAAAAACCAGATGCGCACCACTGAAACTGCTGTCTATACCCCGCTTAGAGCTGCAGGCTGCTGTTTTGGGTACACGGTTGAAATCAACGATTGTTGAAAGCCATACTATCAAACCCAGCCGAACTATTTTGTGGACTGATTCCAGAACGGTTCTGATGTGGATCAAATCTGACCATCGACAATATAAACCATTTGTTGCGCATCGTATAAGCGAGATACTGGATGAGACACACGAGAACGAATGGCGTTGGTGCCCATCGAAGTTGAATGTGGCCGATTTGGCTACAAGAGCTGCTTACCCTATGCGCGAGGAAACAGATTTACGGTGGACAAGGGGTCCTGAATTTTTACTTCAGCCAGAAGAGCTTTGGCCAGTTTTGCAAGGCATAAAGGTGGAGGCGGTCGTCGATGAGGAGAAACGAAGATGCATGCTGGTGATTCCGGCGGGAAAGGTAATTAATTTCACACGCTTTTCGAATTATTTGNAACAAAAGCGTTCAACACTCACAGGCCGTAGTTAGCATGGATGCAGGTGGTCATGTCGACAAGGTGTTGGGACTGTTCTGGGACAGCCAAGTTGATGCACTTGTATTCAAACTAAAATTGCATAGAGTTGATCCACAGATACTCACAGGGGACAAATGTCCAACTAAACGAGAATTTCTGGGTTTGGTGATGTCTGTTTATGACCCCTTGGGAATGTTGGCCGATATTATGATATATGGGAAGAATTTACTGCAGTCACTGTGGAGGAAAGGCACTGCGTGGGACGACGAAATTCCTTCTAATATTTTTGGCAGATTCACGTCATGGATCAGAAGATTACGAATGGTGGAACAGCTCAGAGTAAGCAGGTGCTATGCGCCAGAATTTTTGTCGCCAAATACCACTGTTGAACTGCATGTATTCANATTTACTGCAGTCACTGTGGAGGAAAGGCACTGCGTGGGACGACGAAATTCCTTCTAATATTTTTGGCAGATTCACGTCATGGATCAGAAGATTACGAATGGTGGAACAGCTCAGAGTAAGCAGGTGCTATGCGCCAGAATTTTTGTCGCCAAATACCACTGTTGAACTGCATGTATTCATGGATGCCAGTGAGCAAGCCTTCGCTGCAGTGGCCTTTTGGAGAATAATTGCACCCGGAAGCGTTAAAATTAGCTTTGTTTTGGGAAAAACCAGATGCGCACCACTGAAACTGCTGTCTATACCCCGCTTAGAGCTGCAGGCTGCTGTTTTGGGTACACGGTTGAAATCAACGATTGTTGAAAGCCATACTATCAAACCCAGCCGAACTATTTTGTGGACTGATTCCAGAACGGTTCTGATGTGGATCAAATCTGACCATCGACAATATAAACCATTTGTTGCGCATCGTATAAGCGAGATACTGGATGAGACACACGAGAACGAATGGCGTTGGTGCCCATCGAAGTTGAATGTGGCCGATTTGGCTACAAGAGCTGCTTACCCTATGCGCGAGGAAACAGATTTACGGTGGACAAGGGGTCCTGAATTTTTACTTCAGCCAGAAGAGCTTTGGCCAGTTTTGCAAGGCATAAAGGTGGAGGCGGTCGTCGATGAGGAGAAACGAAGATGCATGCTGGTGATTCCGGCGGGAAAGGTAATTAATTTCACACGCTTTTCGAATTATTTGCGTCTGAAGCGAACGATTGCTTGGACACTACGATTTTTTTCTAATGTCAAAGCCAAATGCATTGGATCAGTAGGGCCGTCAGGAGAACTTACCTCCGCCGAACTATAGGACGCGGAGCTGCGATTGTGTCGAATAGTTCAAAAAGAGGCATTTCCCAACGAAATTATGCAATTGAAAAATAATAATACCGTGTCCAAGGACAGTGACATTTATAAACTTACGCCGCAACTCAATCACGATGGGGTCCTATGCGTACAAGGGCGAATAGATTACGCGGCCGCACTTAGTGAGGGCACGAGAAGACCTATCATATTGCCATACAGACACGACTTCACTGAATTTGTCGTTCAGTGGTACCACCAAAGACTTTATCATCAAAACCACGAGCTCGTCGTAAACGAAATACGAAGGGTATTCTGGATCCCACACTTACGTGCGGCAGTTAAACGAGCTCAGTCTGGTTGTCAGCAGTGTAAAAATTCCAGAGCAACTCCAAGGCCTCCATTGATGGGCCAACTGCCAGTCGATCGCGTAACACCGTATGTGCGACCATTTACGTACACAGGACTTGACTACTTTGGTCCCATTATGGTAACAATTGGAAGAAGAACGGAGAAACGGTGGGCAGCATTATTCACCTGTCTAACCATACGCGCTATCCACATTGAACTTGCGCGTGATCTTTCTTCTGATGCTTGCATCACCGCCGTGGTGTTCCAGCCAAAATTCGTTCGGATATGGGTACCAACTTTGTGGGTGCGAGTGGTGAGCTATCCAAGGTGGCGGATATCTTCGACGACAAGTACATTCGAACCGAGTTGTCAACGCGAGGCATCATCTGGGAATTCAACTGTCCAGCGAACCCAAGCAGTGGCGGATGTTGGGAACGTCTCATACAGTCAGTGAAAAAAGTACTGGCAATGACATTGAAGGAGAAGGCGCCGCAAGTAGATACCTTGAACAACCTCCTAATTGAGGCGGAAAATATAGTCAACAGCCGCCCGTTGACTCACTTGCCAGTCACACCAGAGGAGCCTGATCCACTAACTCCCAACCACTTTCTGTTGGGGGCCACTAACTCTACACAAACGCCAGGGGACGAAGGAGCGGTCGCCACTAGGAAGCAGTATCGAATAAGCCAGCAACTGAAAAATCAGTTTTGGCATCGCTGGATAAGGAATATTTGCCTACGCTTACGAAACGGACGAAATGGTTTGCACCTCAGCCTGAAGTAAAGACCGGTGATGTAGTCATCATCTGTGATGGTAATCTTCCACGCAGCGAGTGGAGAAAAGGTATCGTGATTTCAACGGTAAAAGCTAGAGACGGACATGTTCGCCTGGCCGATGTTAAGACGGAGAACGGCGTGCTACAACGACCAGTATCGAAGCTGGCGGTGTTGGATGTTTTAGGGTGAAGCATAGAGCCCTTCACCGGGGGGTGGGATGTTGCGAACACACCCGCCAGACTTCAAATGCAACCCTGCAGTTATTTGTCTTCTTTCATGTTCTTTCATTTCACTTACATATGTATTTCCAAATTTGAATTTGTCATTTACTGTTTGTACGCCAGTCTTACCGGCACAAGAATACAAAGTGTAAGAAATTATTTCTGCTAAACTAAACTTGTAAGATTTATATTATATATTATTTCAGTGAAATAAACGAACAACATTTCAACGGTGACAACGTCAACGTTCATTAAATATAAATTGGTGGTGTTCATTTCTTTTGTAAGTGCCAGCAGGAGCTTTGTGGCGTGCATAACAGACAGGAAATGTATTCCAATTGCCTTAGAGTGAAAAATATATGATTTACATATATCATGATAAAAACATAACAAGGTAAAACCATTGAGAGGCAGTCTGACGTTTGCCAACAATATAATTTTAAAATCAAAACTCAAACTCACACACACATTCTCATTTTCAATCTCAAACAACAACAATTGTGAACAATTTAATTTTTTTATTTTCAATTTTATATGATTTTAAAATGTTGGCAAACGTCAGAACAAAATCATGGCCGACGAATTGAGAGAATGAATTTACCTTGTAATGTTTTTATCATGATTTATATTTAAAAATCGGAGATTTGTCAAAGTATTAGTGAATTTCAGTGCATTTAAAGTTTCTGAAGCGTTGTTTACATTTAGTTAAGAAAAGGCAAAACCCAAATAGCAGTTTGTGGAACGCAGCACCGTTTTTCGCTAAATCGTGATGTGATAAAAAGAAAAGCTGGCAGCACTCCGCAAGGTTGGAGAAATCTCTCAAAGTATGTTCGAAAAATATCTTTATAAGGAAGGAACTGCTTTACACTGTCAAGAAAAAAAAATCCAAAACTCAACGCAGTTTTTAGCAACTTAAAATTTGCTCTTCATTACACGTACTAAAAATTTAAAAGTTTTTTTCTGGAGATTCAAATTGAAAATTTTGCAGTTTATGTGAAACGTTGCACAATTTTTTTTTTTGCACAAAGTTTGAAACTCGGATTTATGTGGTCATTTAGACAATGAGCTATACTTTTGTAAAAAATGAATAAGCCTTAAACAAACAAAAAAAAAGAAAAATAGTCAAAACTTGTAAAACTGTCGCGACACTATTAATACTTATTATATTTTCTGTTTCATAGTACAAGAAAAAAGATAAACACATAATAAACAAACCAAATCTCAGATCTACCACATATTCTTGAAATCTACCACATTTTTTTCCAGATTCTACCACACAGAATTTTTTTCAGTCCGATCACTGCATACAAACCGAATTTTTCATACTGCATATCTTTGGATGTGTTCATGGTAGAGTACTCGAACATGGTAAAAGAAGGACGAGGCGATTAAAGACCTATTCTATCAGCGCTTGAAGTGCACTTACGACGCTGACCCTGTCGATATTTATTATCGGGCTTGGTGATTTCATTGTCAGGTGGGCAAGGAAGGGAAATTTGGCCCCGCTGTCGGAAAAATGCAGCTTACAATTACTGGCGTATGCTTACTACATCGACATCATCGATAAAAAAAATAA
The DNA here is from genome assembly GCF_001687245.7 of Rhagoletis zephyria. Classification (NCBI taxonomy): domain Eukaryota; kingdom Metazoa; phylum Arthropoda; class Insecta; order Diptera; family Tephritidae; genus Rhagoletis; species Rhagoletis zephyria. Next base: position 133,284 of record NW_016158355.1, on the reverse strand, counting down.
TCGCCTATATATGTTCTGACTTCTCGAAATTAGATAGAGGACTAAAATGCGTTGGTCAAGTGTTGAAAGAGGACTAAACGAAGTACATATATCTGGTCAGCAGATAAAGAGTCAGCACATACGCGTTACGGGACTCACGTCAATGTTAACAGCTACAAGTTTGAAAATTCAGCGATAATAAGTATCCTTGAGATCCAGCGGAGAATTCTTGCCAACAAGTGCTACTTTGGACTGAGTAAACAAGTAGACCTTGATTGAGTTAAGCTGATGCCAGATAAAACTTTGTAGCTTTGCGTGACATTTATAACTTTGCCAGCAAAGCGCCATACGCAAAAGGTATGCCACAATGAACGCCAAGAAAACAATGTTGTACCGCTTTTTTACTCATCAAAGTTGCTGTGGATTTTAATTATTTTGATTTAAAATTATCAGCAATGTAATTAAGTTTTATGTTTCTGCATGAAAACCCGAATTTGGACGAAACAAAATAAATATTAAACCGGCTGATTGTCAAAGCGCGCAAAAAGATGGGAGTTGACCATCTTTTCGCTTCGCGCTGCCGCTTCAACGATTTATGTGGCATGCTTTGTGCATTTTCATACAATTCATCTTATCTGTCAAAGCGAATCTGTCACGTAAAGCGAAGCAAAAGTTTTATGTGACATCAGCTTAAAAGTCGGACAAAAATCACACTCTATAAGTCAGCCGTAATGCCTGTACTGGTGTATTGCGCAGAAGCATTGACAATGAAAACATCTTGTGGGTGGCCCTTGGAGTGTTCGAGGGAAAGATTCTGCGAATTATTTACAGGTCCTTGCGCGTTGGAAAACGATGGAATAATAAGGTGTACGTGGTTATAGCGGATTAAATATAGTGGCTCTCCTGGTTCGGACATGTCGTACGAGAGGACAGAAATGCCCCAGATTTTAATGGATACATTGCTGATCGCAAAGGTGCTAACAGAATATGAGGAAGGCACTCCACGATAGCCCATAGGCAGGGCTGTTGCTTCGGTGACCTAGCCTCGTTAAGACCGAAAAACTCCATCAATTGTTTTTTATCCATGGAGCAACGGCTTCCATCACGATTGTTCCGCATCCTTCTCCGTCTGGAATTGTTGCGACGTGAATAACGTGCTCCGTAAAGATCGCGGGCGATATAATGGTGGTGGATTAGTATTAATCCTACACCACAGTGTGCGGTATCGTCTTATCGAAGAAGACAAAGATACCACCCTGGAATGTAAGCCATAGCTGTCCGGTTAGGCGATGTCGAGCTTTAAATATTTATCGTGTGAGTGTGCGCTCATTAGGGGGGAAACCATAAGATGGAAAGAGGCTTTTACGCGCACCACGATTTTTTGCACTAGCAGGGGAATGCTATTGGCGGAGAAGATAGACGATTTGAAATTCTGCACATTTAACTGGCTTTAGCAGCTCGCCAAACCTAACAATATCTAGCGCGTGTCTGATAACTAGCTTAACGCACCGGATAGTCAACTCGCTCAATAAAACCACCGATTTTGCTCCCACGAACCACTGTATCTATATCAAATTCAATAAAACTAACTGGGATGGCTTCGCGGAAGATGTCGGGAGCACCATCACCAAAACTTTCTCATGCACTGGAAGGAGTTTCCTATATCGCTATATTTTCGTCGGGAAATGGAATTGTTCGAAAGGAAACAGATACCTCTCCAAACATTCATTCCACGGAGCCGATCCCTCTGTCCGCCGAAATCAACGGCGACCCTCTGCACCAAGTGGACGAAGGAGGTCTAGCTGCAATTAATGATCCATGTCGATAGCACATCAATCCCGACAGTAAATAACCTGAAAATTCTAGGGGTTACCTTTTATAGCTTACTCAATTAGGGAGCTCAACCTAATACTTAGGGTGGCATAGAGGGAGGGGACGTGGCCCCCCAAACGCAACTTAAACGAAAGAGGATGGACGACGCTTTATGAAAAGTCACCCCTTCCCCCCTCACCACCCCTACAGACCCCTTTGGAGCTGCTCTCCTTCTCTGCGCACGCAACCGCTATTGTCAATAAAGTACAGAGCCGCAACATGGTCCTCAAGTCGCTAGCCGGCAGTACTTGGGGCAAAGACAAAAAAACATTGCTGGCAACATACAAGGCAATAGGCTGGCCGGTTTTAAACTACGCAGCACCAGTGTGGTCGCCGGGGACTAGTAGGACGCAGTGGACGAAGCTACAGACGGTACAAACTACAGTACTTAGGACAGCGAGCGGATGCCTCCTGATGTCATCAGAACACCACCTCCACGATGAGGCGAAAATGCTCCCGATTAGGGAGCACAACACGATGCTCTGCAAGCACTTTCTTGCTGGGAGCCACAGATGTGGCCACCCAAATAGACAGCTGCATGCAGAGGAGCCCTCGCCGAGGCACGTCAGGAGGCATCTATATGAACTGTTGGACGAAGTTCAGAGGTTCATTAAGCAACAGCTCACAGACACGCACTGAACGGCATTCACAGGGACGCAGTCTCGAGTTATGTAGACTCAAGACCTGTGAATGCCGTTCTAGGCACACAAACACCGGACATTGACGCGACGGAGCTCCATCTCCTCGGGAGACCAGGACAACAATAGCCCAACTTCGCTCTGGCTACTGCAGCAGGCTAAATTCCTACCTGAGTAGTTTAAATGCGGATGGGCCGAACGAATGTCCGGCATGCGGAGAGACCCCTCACGACTCGAAACATCTCTTCGCATGCCCGGAAAACCCCACCACCCTAACGGCGTCGTTCCTATGGACCGACCCCATAGAGGCTGCACGCTTCTTGGAGCTGCCGTTGGTGGAACTCGACGGCAACGACTGAGATATCAGCCGATCTGGGCGGGGTTGTTGTAGCCGCTACAACAACAACAACCCCTTAGGAGCTGTATGAAAATAGGGGAAATTCGATTTTTTCCAAAAGGATTATAACCCTCACTAAATAGAGTTCTCCTTTCTCTGTTGCCGAAGAGGAGAGGCTGAACACCTTCTGCGTAGGCGGCCTTCGGCCGTGCTTAGGGATTATTATAGCGTTGGCAGCTCAGCTCGGAAATTTGCCGAAAAAAAAATACCATATTTTCAACCGACATGATTAATAACACACACGATATAGTAAATAAACTGTGTGAACTGTTGTCTACAGTGTGTGTAAAAGTTTTTTGATGCGAATTTCGCATTAGGACACCACCCCAAAATCGTTGTACAAATATGCGAACAGTACCCTAACCTTTTCTTAAGCCTACCAATTAAAATATCTAAAAATTAAAAAAGTGTAAACTATAATCGTCTTTACCTTTCTCATTTTTGACTATTTTTTTTTATTTAAGGGTACAATATTGTAAACCTTCTTTAACTATTCTAAAAAGTATTATGCCACTTATTTAATTTATCTATAAATCGAAAATAAAATGATTTAAATCAAATTCAATACTTGACTTTTGGACGGAAACACGGTTGCACCTATTAGAAAGACTTCCTTTTAAGGATGACACTCAATTATTCGAGGCAACAACCATTAACCGCTAACAATTTTACCGATTGGAACTGTCAAATTCTAACCTCAATGTCGAAAATAAATGTCACTGTTGGATATTTGGGTATCACCGCTATGAAGTAAAGGTCGGTCTGGTTCGCAAAGAGATATATATACTACTATTTTTAGCCATTTTGGAAAACCAATTTTTTTATTGTCTACTGGGCATAGCGCAATAAAATGTCTCACAAATGTGAAACACCGGGTTGCGGCAAGGAAGCCACCCTACAGTGTCCAACATGCCTGAAGTTGCGTATACCCGGTTCATATTTTTGTTCACAACCGTGCTTTAAAGGCTTTTGGAAGGAGCATAAAGTGATTCATGCACTAGCTGGTGGGTTAGGCAGCAATAACTAAGGTTATACAATATGAACGCCATTATTGAATGCTTTATATCTAATTTACAGAAGGCATAACAAAACAGGAGGTAGACAACTCCGAAGCCGGTTACAATCCGTGGCCACATTATCGTTACACCGGCAAATTGCGTCCATATCCACATACCCCTAAGCGCAGTGTCCCTGAGAACATCGAGCGTCCTGATTATGCAGACCACCCTTCAGGGCGCGCCGCATCCGAGGAGGCCATGCGGGGCAACACCTCTATCAAAGTTCTGGACGATGATGAAATCGAGGCTATGCACGTAGCTGGTCGACTTGGACGTGAGTGTTTGGATGAAGCCGCCAAAGCTGTGGAAGTTGGCGTTACCACAGATGAGCTGGATCGACTTGTACATGAAGCTGCCATTGAGCGAGATTGCTATCCATCACCGCTGAACTACTACAATTTTCCCAAGTCATGCTGCACTTCCGTTAATGAGGTGATATGTCACGGCATTCCAGATTTGCGGCCATTGCAAGATGGTGATATCTGTAATGTTGACGTCACTGTCTATCATCATGGTTTTCATGGGGACCTCAACGAAACCTTCTTCGTTGGTAATGTGGCAGAGAAACACAAAAAATTGGTTCGTGTTACATATGAATCGCTATGCAAAGCTATAGAGTTGGTGAGGTATGTAATGAAACTACTCTAAATTAATTAGTGAATAAATTTAAGAAAGTAATTTTGCAGACCTGGCGTGAAGTATCGTGAAATAGGTAACGTCATACAAAAGCATGTGGCGCCGCATGGTTTCAGCGTTGTAAAAAGCTATTGTGGGCATGGTATACATAGACTTTTCCACACCGCACCGAATGTGCCTCACTATGCCAGTAAATAAACATCAATAATCTGTATCCGGTTGAATATTTCATTAACATTTATCACATTTTAGAAAACTCAGCTGTTGGAGTTATGAAAGCTGGCCATTGCTTTACCATTGAGCCCATGATATCCGAAGGAGTATCCAAAAATGCACAATGGCCTGATGATTGGACTGCGGTGACCGGGGACGGCCTCTACTCAGCGCAATTTGAGCAGACGCTGTTAGTGACTGATAATGGCTGTGAAATTCTTACGCGCCGTCGTGAAAATAATGGTCAGCCTTGGTTTATGGATAAAATGTAGGACATAATCAAAATACACTACAAATGGTCGATGTCTGGTGCGCGAGTTGATACAATTTACTAAAAGACTGTCACAATTAAGAAAACACTATTGATCATGAGACGCGTTTACTGAAGGTGTATTTTATGTTCTCACGCGGAAAATACACAAGATTTTACGAAAATTTGTTTACACAATATGAAATTTGATGTAACAATAAACCCAAAAATTTTAGTTATCTAAGATGTGACAGTACCTTAGTAAATGAGCTATATTTACTACCGCCTACATATATCGCACGTTTAATAATATACAGAATTATTTCAATTTTGTGTGAAAACGCAATCAAAGTTTGATTATTATACCAAAAGACAGATGTGAAGACACATATCTTCATCATTTTTGCGAAGTTTTATCATCTGCTAAGCTGAACATATTTTCCTTATCAAGCTTATTAATTGTATGATGAAAGCTCCCAAAATGTAAATTTTGAATTACACCTCCATATTATTATACGTGCGATATTTTGCTACCGAGTGGCAAAGACACTTACGCCTTCTTGGACCGTTAAATTTTTAACTTAATATGCTTGAGTATATTATTTTGCCTGTGTGCAGTTTCTTTACAAAAACCAATATTTTAACATTAATAAACCGTTGCTATTTGCTACAAAAACTTCACATTTATTTACACTAAACTTAAACCGCACAAGGAAAAGCCACACACTTTTTTGGTGGGGTTTAAGTTACTCTCGTTCCCTTCTTAGCGCATCTATTTCTCCAAAGGCGCATAATTGAGCAATTTTTCAATCAGATCCACATGTCCCAACAACATGCGTCGGCAACAATAACGCTTCAGCCCAAGGGCGTCCAGAGCATCACTACAAATAATAAATTTCTAGATTTCAACGATTTTCTATCGAAGTTTTAATGCGTACACCTTACCCTTCAGTGTATTCAGCTTGCAAAAGCCCTAAGTAGGACTCCCATTTGTTGCCAATGACTTTACCGCACGTGAAACAACGAATCGGAATAATCATTTTGGTTGTTTTAACGCGAAAATTTATTTCAAAATAAAACACGCACCGACAAACGAATTATCCAAAAATGTGAAATGTCCAACAGCTGTTTGTGCTTCCTCTTTAAATACGCATGTTCGCAGTAGTAGTAGTGGCAAACTATCGATGGTATTTCGAATAGGAAGCAAAAAAACATCGATGCATCGGAAACATCGATGTATGCATCGATATATCGATGTATTTTTTTCGATGCATCGACTTTTGTGTGCAATGTACTGTTACGATTATAGCTTAGTATCCAGCTCTTAAGAAAACGGTCAAGAAAAGATTACCATTATTTCGCGTGTGTGTCCAAGGAATTTTGACATTTTTTATACCTCACAGCCTATTGCCTCACTCTTTCCTCAAGAAATAATGGAACGGGCATATATTTCTGTTGCACACCTGGGTTGCCTTGTGCTCTTTTTTCACAAAAACTTTAGAAAACCGTAGTAGAAGGCGTACTAAATTGCTGAAGAACTGCGTACTGCCTTAAGGAAATTTGACTCAAGAAAATTTCTTAGCCATTTCTTGTACGTCATTTTATATGGAGTTTTTGCTTTTCTCCTCCTTTTCCTTCCTTTCCTCGGTTCGTATCGCTCGATTGTTAAATAAATGCAACCGATGACCAAATTGTACTACAATTAACTTTATTGTACAACAAACAATTTACAATACTCGCTAATACAGTAAAAACACGTTACAATACTTGTTAAAGCAATAACAGCGCTTAACTAAACTTGGTAACACAATTAAACTTATGTCTTGCTTATTCGCAACTCACTTCTCTGCTCACTTTACTTGTAGCTTGCTGTCTTGTAACTCGTATTTAACTCAACTCGCTGTGGCGCCCTTATATACCTGCGCTGGCACTTATGGCAACTCTAGAACGTTCTGAAGTTTATCGCTCATTCTCTTTCTCTCGCTGTTCGCAGTGTTCATCCAACTTGACGTTTCTCTTTGTGGAACATTCTACGTCATTTCTCGAACATTCTGCCTATTTCTCGTTGTTCGCTTTGTGTTGCCGCAGTATTCGCTAGACTACACTGTACCAAGACGAATTTATACAACGTGTGTTCACAGAACAATCACAAAATTACAACAACAAATTATACGCACATTGGCAATCAGTACAAAGCCGTCATGAAATCATCGGATCCGATAAAGCACCTTCTATAGATTCGCCTTGCACTGTACATACTAAAATTATTTTGTATGTTTTCAAACTCTTCGCTCCAGTAACTATTCTAAATGTGGATTTTTCACTATTTATGCACTATTAGAATATACATTCTATTAATGTTATCCAAAATGTTATTGCAATAATAAATTGCTACTTTATTAGTAGAAACATTTGGTGCCAAAATACCATCTACAATATGATTTTCGAATTGTTCGTAGGAGAGGGAATGCTGTATGCACTGTAGTGACAGAACGGTGAGTCCACCCTTCCCATTCTATGAAGATATTATCGGAAGTAACCATGACCGGTGAGAAATTGCGTCAGGTAGAAATCGACTTTCCCATGCGGTCTGTTCAACCATGTTTGCAGGTCGGCTATCAGGGAGTGCCTCCATCGACCTTTTGTGCTCGCGTTCTAGTTTTGTTGCCACTGCTGGATCAGTTGCCCGTGCGCCCTTGCCGCGGCAGCTGCTCGACCTATCTCGGCACTGAGATTGTAAATCTCTTTTCGCTCGTAAGCAAGTAGCGCAATTGGCATGACGCCAGAAATAACTAGAACCGCGTCCGCGGACACTGCACGGTATGCAGAAGAAATGCGTAGTGCCCCTCTGCGCTGGACCGAAGACATTTGAATCCGGTATTTTTTGACTTTCAATGCGTCGGCCCATATTTTTCCCCGTACAGGAGCACCGACTGGGCTGCTGTCATAAGAAGCTTCCTGCGGCATCAGCCGGCTTAGAGCCACCGTGCTCCTCGCAGCTAAACTGATATTAATTGATATTGTGGCGAATTCTGCGGCAACACAAAGCGAACAGGAGAAATAGGCAGAATGTTCGAGGAATGACGTAGAATGTTCCACAAAGAGAAACGTCAAGTTGGATGAACACTGCGAACAGCGAGAGAAAGAGAATGAGCGATAAACTTCAGAA
>NW_016158355.1:123531-124760 GCF_001687245.7 Rhagoletis zephyria | reverse complement strand
GATACGAACCGAGAGATTTGGGAAATCCGGACGAGGTTTCAAGGATAATCGTAACAATTGGTGTCAGAAGTGGGATTGTTAAATAAATCCCGAAGGAGAAACTACCAAAAATGGCGAAAATTCAGTACTTAAAAATTGAGGAGCTGAAACAGGAGTTGGAAAAGCGTAATTTGGCCACCTCCGGAAGAAAAGTGGAATTGTTATCCCGGTTGCGAGAGGCTATGGAAGCTGAAGGCATCGACGTGGACAAATACGACTTCCAAGGTAAACCCGACGATACATCCGCAAAGGACGAACAGAAGGATGAGGCTGCATGTTCGTCGAAGGATGTGCAACAGACATCCGGGAAGGTTGAAGAACAGCAAAAGGCTCCTTCGTCATCAACAGTTATGGACATGAACACGTTATTGGCTGCCATGTCACAGATGATGCAAGCACAGGATACACGCATGTCAGAGATGTCGTCACAGCTGTCAACTCAGATGCAAACATAGTCGTCAGATGTTTCATCGCAGATACAAGCGCTGGAGATACGTATATCAGCAGCGGTATCAGCACAGATGTCATCCCAACTGGAAGCACAGGATGCAAAGATTGTACAAATACAGGAAAAAATCGAAGAGAGACAGGACAAAGTCGAGGCTAAGATGGGCGAGNGGAGCATGGAGGATAAATCCGTTGCTCTGTTCGTGGCATTAAAAGGACCTGCAGCGGAAATCTTGCAGACTATTCCCGACTGTGAAAGGAACAATTATGATGCGTTGATGGGGGCCGTGGAAAGACGCTATGGTAGCGAGCACAGGCGACAGATCTACCAGATAGAACTGGTGAATCGCTGCCAGAAATCCAACGAGACTTTATAGGAATTCGCCTCTGAGATTGAAAGGCTGGCTCATTTGGCAATAGGAGACGCATCTGGTGAGCACCTTGAAAGGGTAAAAATCCAGAGGTTCATCAACGGAATGCGGGACATGTATACCAAGCGAGAGACGTACGCGAATCCAAAGGCAACATTTGCTGAAACCGTCTCGTATGCTCAGACGCGTGAAACGGCGGCGCTCCTAAGTAGACCAGCCTACAAAGCACATCGCGTGGAAGTGGAAACACCGGACGAGACAAATGAAATGCTGAAGAAGATTATCCAACTGCTGGGCGAGAAAAAACATGGCTCTGGCAATTGTTTTAAATGTGGAAAGTCAGGCCACTTCGCCCGCGATTGCAGCGCAAGT
>NW_016158355.1:119296-120755 GCF_001687245.7 Rhagoletis zephyria | reverse complement strand
ATGCAGCACACAACCCTGAAATCTAAGAAAAAGTCTGAGGAAGGCCATTAAATAGCAGCACACAACCCCGTGCCTTCCTCAGGAGTGAATATAACTACAACAACAACGACTACTACAACAACAACCCAAAAAGGTTGGTTACTGTCTATACTGTGGTTTCGAGGATAATCGTAACAATATGATATTGACACCATAAAACCATTCGCAAATTTGGACAGATAGTAAACAGCATATTCCAAAATTTTTTCACATAGCTTATCAACATAGAGAAATATTATGAAGTGTGCAAGCCAGTTTGATGTACGCTTATTTCAAAGCGAATTTGAGTATCTGGCATTAATCCTTGGTTTTGTTGCATACCTCTGCCTGATTTTAGCTTAGATCCCCATCCTGATGAACTGAAAACATCAGTAATGCAACGTTGTGTGTACTTTTGCACAAGCGACAAGAATATATTGACATGTTTATTTTTTTTATTTTTTACTCAAATCAAAAAACTTCATAATTTCTCTCTCAAAAGGGTTAACGTGACAGTCAAATTAGGGGAAAATTATGATAATAAATTGCTAAATAAGTATACCCAAATATAATGTCATTACCAGCTGGCAAACTTTATATTATTTTATAATGCTTATAAATATTTAACAATTGTCGCCACTTCCATACATTTCGAAAATTTCGAAGCCTTCTCAAAAGAACAGAAAAAACTGGGATTTGTAACTGTTTAAATCAATGAATACATTACACTGTGAGCTATTACTTAAATACTCGAAGTTAGGATTGTTTCATTTTCTTGCTGTATATTTTTAATTGAAAGAAACTGTTGATATTTCAATTCGATGCATCGAAAATATCGATGTTTTTAAACGATACATCGATATGGGTCGATTCTATATTACGATGCATCAAATCGAAAACAGCATCGATGTATTTTTTTGACTTGTATTCCTAATTTCGATATTACATACCTATCTTTACCAGTGTTATCCAATTTAGGTAAAATGTAACTCAAATAGTACCTTTTATCAGTAAATTTTAAAAATTTTGATTCCTATTATTTTTCTAATATTCAGTTTTGTATTTAATTATTAGGGTTTCCCATCTAAAGTGATAAAGGGATAAATTGATAAATTTATCAGTTTATCAACATTCTTATATGAAAGGACCTTGTAAATAGTGGCATAAAATTGTCTATTACTTAACTTATATGGCTAGTTACGTTTCATTTTTACCGGGGCATCGAAATTGCGCATATGGAAACTGTGCATTTAGACATTATTTCAGTTTCAACCGAAACTGCGCATGTATGCTTTATTTCGGTTTTTGCCATATGCATTATTTNCGAAACTGTGCATGTATGCATTACTTCGGGTTTTTCATATGCATTATTTCGGTTTTTAACCGAAACTGTGCATGTATGCATACTTTCGTCTTTCACTATATGCATTATTTCGGTTTT
>NW_016158355.1:32215-118834 GCF_001687245.7 Rhagoletis zephyria | reverse complement strand
CATATGCATTATTTCGGTTTTCATCCGAAACTGTGCATGTATGCATTACTTCGTCTTTCACATATGCATTATTTTGGGTTTGAACCGAAATTGTCGCATGCATGCATTATTTCGGTTTTTGTTATATGCATTATTTCGGTTTTCTAACGAAAGTGTGCATATGGATAATTTCGTTTTTTCTAATATGAACTATTTACTTCTACTTAGAAAGGCTTTTAATCCGAAAAGCCGCCTACGCAGAGAGAAGTTCTGCGCAAAAATACTTCCGCTCTTCTTTTCCGGCAACACAGAAAGGAGAATTCTACTTAGTAAGGGTTATAATCCCTAAGCGCGGCCGAAGGCCGCCTACGCAGAGGGAAGTTCTGCCCAAAAATACTTCCGCCCCTTCTTTTCCGGCAAAACAGAACGGAGAGTTCTACTTAGTAAGGGATATAATCCCTAAGCGCGGCCGAAGGCCGCCTACGCAGAGGGAAGTTCTGCCCAAAAACTCTCCCGTCCCCTCTTTTCCGGCAACACAGAAAGGAGAGTTCTACTTAGAAAGGGTTATAATCCCTAAGCGCGGCCGAAGGCCGCCTACGCAGAAAGTTCTGCGCAAAAATACTTCCGGTCCCCTTTTCCGGCAACATAGAAACTAGACCTGTAATTAGTAAGGGATATAATCCCTAAGCGCGGCCGAAGGCCGCCTACGCGGAGGGACGTTCTGCCCAAAAATACTTCCTTCCCCCCTTTTCCGGAAACACAGAAAGGAGAGTTCTACTTACTAAAGGTTATAGTCGCTAAGCGCGGCCGAAGGCCGACTACGCAGAAAGAAGTTCTGCCCAAAAACTCTCCCGTCCCCTCTTTTCCGGCAACACAGAAAGGAGAATTCTACTTAGTAAGGGATATAACCCCTAAGCGCGGCCGAAGGCCGTCTACGCAGGAAGAAGTTCGTTTTCATGTATGCACTATTTCGGTTTTTGTCATATGCATTATTTCGGTTTTGAGTCGAAACTGTGCATGTATGCATTACTTCGTTTTTCTCATATGCGTTATTTCGGTTTTCAAACGAAACTGTGCATATATGCATTATTTCGGTTTTTTCGTATGCATTATTTCGGTTGTTTTCATATGCATTATTTCGTATGCACAGTTTCCATATGCATAATTTCAGGGTGCCATTTTTACCTCGTACATTGTGTTCATTTGTTTTTTATGTTTTCGTAGCAAAAGCGACCGCCTGGCTACCTGTCAGGGTGGAATTTGGCTGAAATTTATATATTTATCCACCACAATCGTTTGATAAAATGATAAACTTTGGTTAAATAGATTTCCATACAAAGTTTGACAGTTCATTTATCAAAATGATAAATCTAACACTTTTGATGAGGACCCCTATTGTTCCTAATAAAGTAGGAATAAATAACATATCATAACATAAAACTTTACACACTTTTACATCAGATAAAATGATTTTAAATCCATGTATATAAAATAAAGATTTACAATGAATACATACCTAGATATTTTTGAATTTACAAAGTTGCCAGTAACTCCCAAAAAATTTACAATCCAGATAATTATTACTTGCAGTTTCAACCGCGTCTGAACTTTTTATCAATGTTATTTTACGACAGCAGTGTCCACTATAATTAAGACAATCTCTGTTTGTTATTAAAGAAAATATGTTTCTCCTTGAAGTCTATTTCGACATTTTATTTATTAATTTTTGTATGGGAAGATGTTTGGGTAGTAGGAAAGGATCAAAAAATCACCATTGTATCGAAATTATCGACATCTTGATCTTGGTTTTATTTGAGTTGAAAATACAACTTAAATTTTAACTGAGATTGTGGGATGGATTAACGATAACCATACAAATATTCTCATTAGCGGGGTTTACACGCAGAGAACTTACAAGTACGGTTATCGTTTTGGTCCAAATGGACCAAATTTGGTCCATTTCTTTTCGTTTGGTCCATTGGCCCAATTCTTTTTAAAATGGTCCATTTCACAAGCCTTTGGTTAGGTTATTATCACCCTTTCACTTCATGCAATAGTTTCGCGCTTTAAATTTTTTCTATGTAATTGATAAGTATTCCGCCCTATGTTGAATAACGTCATCGTCAGTAAAGGTGACGATACGACCATCGTCAGCCATCGTCGACGATGACGATGGCGATATTCAGCATAGGGGCGATTGGCAACACCGGCTTAAAGTCATCTGTCAAAGCACGCTTCAAAAATATCGCCGTTTCTTGCAAATTTCAATTACTCGGTGACCAATATTAAAGTGGCTGGCAAAAATATGAAAAGGTAGCAAAACTTTAATCATAGCATTTAGCGCATGAAAATAACATTCGATTTCAATCGAAAAGATATTAAACGTCTTGAAATTATTACACTACATAATTTCTTTCTGATACTGATGTATTAGAGGTTTAAGCCGACAGGATTTGCGGCGGCGTCGTGGTCAACTTCAAAATGTATAAATATTGCCGCTACCCGACCAATTTCCTGCATTGGTAAATGCAAACAGATACTACGTTTATACGTAACTCACTGTTTATTCGATGGTGAAAAATATTTTTTTAATATTGCCTTATTATAAAAAGGCAATAATATGACCATCGAAAAAGAAAATAAAGTTAAAAATGGCAACGTCTTGATTATAAAAAGACAATATGATGACCATCGAAAAAGAAAATAAACCTAATAATGGCGGCGTCTTGCGCCAAATAGTACCAATAATCAATACTTATTTGTGTGATTTAGTTATTTGCAAATAAAAGAATTAACTTAGCGTTTATACGGCAAAGTTTACCATTTTGCAAATTGTTATTTGCAAATAATACGTGCGTATAAACGTAGTAATAATTGAATTTGAATTTCGCAAATTGAGGCTTATGGAGAATCGCGTGATTAAGTTCATAACCTGTGATCGGACTTCTACCACAATGTGCAGATCTGTCACTTTTTTGAGCATCTACCACGCAGAGTCTGAAATCTGCCACATATTCGCGTTTTGAGTAGTTTTATTTTTGCTCGACATAATTTTCTTAACTTTAAGAGCAAAAATTGTCCAACACTAAACACTATATGGTAACAAGAATGATATAATAGAGTTGGAGAAGCGAAATTTACCAACCTCCGGAAGAAAAGTGGAGTTACTATCACGGCTGCGAGAGGCTATCGAAGCAGAATNTCACAAAAAATAAAATGCTCTAATTTCACGCTTAAGTAGCGATTTTTATAACATTTAGAAAACGTCATTAAAAAAGTATCCACATTTATACAGATAGGAAAAAATAGGTATCCCGCAAAAATTCGTCTAAAAATGTATCCAATTGGATCTATTTAGATCCAAACGGCATCCCTGGATACACGCATGTCACAGATGTAATCACAGATTTCATCCCAGCTACAAGTGCAGGAAACATCGTCATCGCAGCTGGAAGCGCAANGAGCAGAAGGATGAGGCCGCTTGTTCGTCGAAGGATGTGCAGCAGACATCCGGGAAGGTTGAAGAACAGCATAAGTCTCCAAGTTCATCAACAGCTAAGGACATGAACACGTATTGGCTGCCATGTCACAGATGTCATCAAAGCTGTCGTCACAGATGCNCATTTATACAGATAGGAAAAAATAGGTATCCCGCAAAAATTCGTCTAAAAATGTATCCAATTGGATCTATTTAGATCCAAACGGCATCCCTGGATACACGCATGTCACAGATGTAATCACAGATTTCATCCCAGCTACAAGTGCAGGAAACATCGTCATCGCAGCTGGAAGCGCAAAAAACGTACATGTCATCGCAGCTAGATGAAAAGATTACTCAGCTACAAGAGAATTTATTCAATGATAACGCGGAACTCCGAGACAGGATAAATTCGAGGAACGACAAGATAAAATCGAAGCGCTTATTAAGGAAAAACAGGACAAAGTCGAAGCGAAGGTGGATGAGCTTGGAGATCGTCTCCGGGGTTTGCAGTTGAATCGTCCAGCTAATTCAACGAACGCTCCCAAGGTAAAGACTCCATCCTTTGATGGCACCACCAGGTCTTTAAGCTCCAGTTTGAGAAGACAGCTACAGCAAATCACTGGAGCATGGAGGATAAATCCGCTGATCTGTTCGTTGCATTAAAAGGACCTGCAGCGGAAATCTTGCAGACAATTCCTGACTGTGAAAGGAACATTTACGATGCATTGATGGGGGCCGTGGAAAGACGCTATGGTAGCGAGCACAGGCGACAGATATACCAGATGGAGCTGGAGAATTTCTGCCAAAAATCCAATGAGACTCTACAGGAATTCGCCTCAGAGATCGAGAGGTTGGCTCACTTGGCTATTGGAAACGCATCTGGTCAACACCTCGAAAGGGTAAAGATCCAGAAGTTCATCAACGGAATGCGGGACATGTATACCAAGCGAGAGACGTACGCGAATCCAGAGCCAACATTTGCTGAAACCGTCTCATATGCTCAGACGCGTAAAACGGCGGCGCTCCTAAGTAGACCAGCCTACAAAGCACATAGCGTGGAAGAGGAAACACCGGGNCCTCAGAGATCGAGAGGTTGGCTCACTTGGCTATTGGAAACGCATCTGGTCAACACCTCGAAAGGGTAAAGATCCAGAAGTTCATCAACGGAATGCGGGACATGTATACCAAGCGAGAGACGTACGCGAATCCAGAGCCAACATTTGCTGAAACCGTCTCATATGCTCAGACGCGTAAAACGGCGGCGCTCCTAAGTAGACCAGCCTACAAAGCACATAGCGTGGAAGAGGAAACACCGGGCGAGACAAATGAAATGCTGAAGAAGATTATCCAACTTCTGGGCGAGAAAAAGGATGGTTCTGGCAAATGTTTTTAATGTGGAAAGCCAGGCCACTTCGCCCGCGATCGCAGCGCAAGTTCCAGTGGGCTTAACAATTCAGCAGGACGCAAACTCAGGGCTGAAGGAGACGAATCTAACTCCAGTCAGTCGTTAAACTAAAACGAGCTAGCAGGAAGGGCCGCGTGCTGGCTCCAGAAGTTGAAGGGCCCATAATCTCCGTTTCACAAATTGGCCGGAATGCGAGCAACCTCACTATTGGTGTATGTGTGAATGGGCAGGAGCGAGTGCTGACAGTGGATGGTCACATTCCATTGTTCGATCTGATGTGGCTACTTTTTATGTGAAGCCAGTACCTTGAGCAAAGCTGCAGACTGCAACTGGTGAGCGAACCCAAGTGTTAGGAGATGTACTATGCGAGGTAATAATCGACGGGTTGGCCTCGTACATGAAGTTTATTGTGGCAGACATTGTGGATGAAGTCATTATCGGCGTGGATTTCCTACTTGGACAAGGCATGAAGATTGACCTCCAGGGAATGATCCTAACCTATGGCGACAGGAAAGTGCCACTTAGGGTTGGTTACGACAACCAGTGCTGCAGCAGACGGTTGGTCTTAGAGGAAGTGCTGAAGATTCCACCAGAAACGAAAGTGGTTAGTTGGGCAGAGGTTGACAGTGACGGAGACGAAATGGTTTTGTCAGAAGAAGGAAGTTGTTCACCGATACATGAAAAGCGTGACGGTTCCGCCAGCTCAGTGAAGAAAAGGTCGCAACAAGGAAGTGGTCATGGCGAGCCAGGCAGTGTTTCCGGCAGAAGGAAAGCCACTGAACCACGTTGCAATGGTGATACGCGGGTGGCCGGAAATGGAAGCGGCTGTGGAAGCAGTAGGCACACTTTGAAGTGTCCCGAAAAAGGTGGTCGGCAAACGCGAGCAGTTAAGCCGGAAGCCAAGGTTGAGATTATACATGTCCGGTCAATGAAGTTAGCATCGGCGGAAGAGCGAGATACGAAACGACGGCGGAAGTTTCAGCCCACGAGAAGAGACTTGGTCTGGTCACCACCAGTGGCCGGCAGAAGCACGACCATGTGAGATGGTGTACTCCCGAAGATAAGCCGGAAACAATGTCCAGTAACGCATTAGTTGGAGGGCAGTGTGGCGAATTCTGCGGCAACATAAAGCGAACAACGAGAAATAAGCAGAATGTTCGAAGAATGACGTAGAATGTTCCACAATGAGA
Organism: Rhagoletis zephyria; assembly: GCF_001687245.7. Classification (NCBI taxonomy): domain Eukaryota; kingdom Metazoa; phylum Arthropoda; class Insecta; order Diptera; family Tephritidae; genus Rhagoletis; species Rhagoletis zephyria. The sequence goes on along the minus strand of NW_016158355.1, from coordinate 112,779 downwards.
AAACGCCAAGTGGATGAAAACTGCGAACAGCGAGAGAGAGCGATGAACTTCAGAACATTCTAGAGTTGCCATGTGCGAGCGCAGGTATATAAGAGCCACTACACAGCGGCAGTGTTGCCAACTTTTGATTTTCAAAAAGCACCAAAAACTTGTGAAAAAAAGCGTTTTACCACACTAAAAGCACCAAATTTTTTTGAATCAAATGATGCTATTTTCATAATGGTTTGTATTTAACAAAAGCAAAAAACTAACAATATTTACATACATAAATCAATACATAAAACTTTTTCGCTCATAAGGATTGAAAAGCCGCTACACATGCTATGGTGACTCATGCTTATGGCGTCGTACCGAAGTACTGCCCATTAAAGCTGGTATATCTCGAGAAAAAAAATCTAATCGCAACAAACGAAAGTGATGCCTTAAGTAGAAATGTGCAAAAAATGAACCGTGTTTTTGGCACTTTGGTGTTAGAATATCTAAAAATTGTAGTGCTAGAGCAATTGTGCGGCCAGATTTGGATTCAGCACCCAAAAACCATGTGTTTTACTCAGGAGGTAACAAAAAATCAAAATTTGTACAAATGGAATGAATTAGAAATGAAAAAAATAAATACTTAACTTACCTGCGTACTAGCATTTTCAACGCCAATGGAATTCAACAAGGTGGGTTTGCAACTTCAGCTTTTTTTCAATAATGGTTGTATTTTAGTGCATTTGAATTTGTAGATTCTGGTAAATTCAGTGCTGCCACAGCTTTAAATATTTCAGGTTTTTACTATCTCGGAGTAATTTTAGTTCAGAAAAAAGCACTAAGAAAGGCACTAAGCACTAAATAATTTTTTTGGCGTTTTCATTTTCAAAAAGCACTTAATCTAGTGCTTAAAGCACCAAGTTGGCAACTATGCACAGCGGAGTGAGTTAGTTACAAGTAAGCAAGCTACAAGTAAAGTGAGCAGAGAAGTGAGTTGCGAATAAGCAACTATAAGTTTATTGCTTTAAAAAGTATTGGAAAGTGTTTTTACTGTATTGGCGAGTATTGTAAATTGTTTGTTGTACAATAAAGCTAATTGTACTACAATTTGGTCATCGTTAGCATTTATTTAACAATCCAGCGATCCGAACCGAAAGATTTGGGAAATCCGGACGGGGCTTCAAGGATAATCATAACAATATGTTCGGAAAATATCTTGATATGGAAGGAACTGCTTTATACTGTCAAGGAAAAAAATTGCCGAAACACAACGCAATTTTTAGCAATTTCAATCTTGCACTGTATTACACTAAAATGAATTTTCTTAAGAGTCTAATTATAAAGTTTTGCAATTTAGGTGAAACCTTGCAGAATTTTTTTTTAATTTGTGTACAAACCCAGAGATATACCACATTTTTTGGAAATCTTTCACATTTTTTTCCAGATTCTACCACACAGAATGTTTAAGTCCGATCACTGCTCATACAATTTTTACCCTGGCATTCATTAACTTAGTTAGGGTTTACACCAGACATTAGTGGTATTCTAAACCGATAACTTTATCAAGCAGATAATCTTAAAAGTTCACGCACTCTGTTACATGAACGACCCATGACTCTTTTCGTTTACACATGCGACAATAGTCATGTTTTCTTTGGTTATAGAGCTCAGTTCACTAACTTTATACTACTAGCACGGGGATAAAGAAATTATAGAAACTACCTCACTAAATTGGAAAAAATCGTGTTTACGAGATAATATCTATTTAAATAAATATACATATACCATAAAGGCTTTTTATTTGAAGCAAGTTAAAAGAAACAATGGCAGAATGTCTATTTGTGTATGAATTCATTTGTCACGACTACCAAAACTTTGCGGCCAAATTATCAGTGAAACAAAACAAACAGACGGGATAGTAATTGAACCAGATCTCTATCATGATCATATCGTTGTTGTTGAATTTACGTGCAAAATTTGTATGCGGATCCCGATTATTGCCTAAGAAAACATTGCTAGAGTTGCGACAGAGTTGCATTGGCTTCAGTTTATCAAGTTTATTCAGTGAAATCGCTGGATAAATTTATCAGAAATGTGCAAACGAGTTTCCATACAAATTTTGAGAGTTCATTGATAAGGTTTACACTATTATAAGTTTATACGGTTTGGTGAATACCCTTAATATTGTAAAGACAATTATGTCAAAATGATGTGTTTGTTGTAAACACGGCGATTTCATATTACATTTTGACATAATATGTGTAATATGTATGTGTAGACCCCATGTAAGCGGTCTCTAGTCACTAATAGTGACTTTTGGTGGTGAACTTGGATTTTGAGACTATTTGGTATTCAGTACGCTGCCTCACGTCTCTGGTCTCAAAAAAAACACTAATTTGTCAGCTGGGTAAGAGCAGGTCTCAAAAATAAAAATATGGAGAAAAAGTTAAGTTAAAGCTGAGCTTGTTATGCAAGTTATGCAGTTACGGCCGGTTGTTCAATGTCTGATTAGCACAAATCGGAGTTAGAAGCTCCGGTTAAACACAGCGACTGCTTTATCGATCACATGTTATATGCATGATGTGGAAATCGTCGATAATGATGTTTAACTGGGATGTTGGGATAACCAGACATTGAACAACCGGCCCTTGACTTGACTTGACTTGAAAATTGTATATCTGACAAATGAGCAGCGCGTGTATGTAGTTACCCAAAAACAAAAAACACTTCACTTAGAAACTCGGAGAACTATAGATTTTTTATTTCTAAGCTAAATTTTTAAGTAAAATTTCTGAGTGCAAAGAGAACCGTGAGTTAATCATGCTGCCACATCATTTTTTCACAGGTTTTTAATAAAATTCCTTTAAATATGCCACACAAATATGATTTTTTGTATAAATGCAATTCATATGGCAATCGAAAAGCAAACCTTCAAATAAACACAGAAAATAAAATAAAAACAATCACAATTTGATACGCTTGAAGACATTTATCTCAATTGTAATTTTTATTAAATTTTACCCCAATCAAATTAAACGTGTTAAGTTGTGCGTGCGCAAATACAAATATACAAATGCTGAGGATCAAAATAAGGAGAAAAAGGAATAGTAATCGTTTCTAAGTTTCTAGGTAAGTCAAGTCAACTCTAAAAGCCTGAATATGGCAACTTAACTTAACGCAACGTAGAACTTGGAGAATCAAAATGAAACAGATTTCGACGTGGCATTAAGTTACCTTAAGTTTCGGCTGTTCAATTATAAGCAACACCCATTCAAGATAATTTTTAAGAGAGAGCCGTAAGTTACGTTAAGTTGCCATAATCAGACCATAAGTTCTGCATCACCCAGCTTTTATGCATACTTTGCACTGCTATGCCATTTTTACGTAGAAACCAAAAACCAACCGACTTCTACATATCGCACACCTAGATCTAAAGTGAGCTTACTCAAAATTCATAAGGGGGAATTTAACTGCTTGTGGATCGTACAGATTCAACGCAATCAAAACAAAAACAGATATAAAACTAGTTTTTTTCGTTTATGTATATAATCATGAAGAAAAAAATATTTCCATTAATTGGACCGTAGTGCTTTAAATTTATTTATGTAAAAAAATCGTCCAAAATTTTTTTTAGTTGATCGCACTTTATATCTAGGTGTGCGATATGTAATTCTATGCGTTGGGTAACCGCTTACACGCAAAGCTTATTTAACAGATTCCTTAAGTGACAACTCTCATGCATCGCCAAGTATGCATACATGAGCTATTAAGATTATGTTATGTCCTTTTATGTTGCTTACTTCATCTCAACTCAACTCACCTCACCTCATTTCAGCTCACCTGAACTCAACTCACCTCACGTTACCTCACCTCATTTCACCGTAACTCACCTCATCTCAACTCATCGAAACAAATCACAACTAAATTTTTTAATAATTGAGCAACGAATAAGGTCACAAATGAAATTGGTTCTTGATTTGTAACTTGATCTATATAAAATCACTCAACCCAGTATTATTTTATGTTATGTTAAATTTATTAAATCGAAAATTATAGGATTATAGAACGATTAAGAAATGAATCAAGAGAAGAGAAAAGTTTCACTTCCGCAGCGATTTCCAGACGCACTCATTCTTTTTATCCCTTTCAGACCTGTGCTTTTTATTGCTAATAATTTCCGCTGCATCGTCGGAAATAAAACAATTTTCTTAAATTTAGCTCAAGGCATACCCGTAAAATGATTTTGCAATGTCCTTTTTTGTAAACAGGACATCGCACATTTGTGCGACCTAGGTCATAAGCTGAAAAATAACTCAGGAAAAATAAAACACAATTTCGGTAAATTTTTAATGCTTTATTTAACTTAAAAATTTACAGGTACTTCATTGTTTTATAAAAATTATCTCTATTAACAAACTTATAAACAAAAACATCAATTCTTCAAAAATAGTACGCATAAGTCAATTTTTTGAATGGTATTTTTCGAAACAGTCTTTATTTTTTGCCAAACAAAGAGTTACTTTGCATTTTTGGCATCGTCCTCTTGATCGGCTTCCGCAATTATTACGGCATAACCTTGGTGGATCATCAGAAAATACAGGCCAATGATCATAGCGATCAAACCTAATGTCATCAGGTGCATCGTGGGGGCGATATTTTGTTCCGTAAAAATCTTCAGATAGTTGAAATTTTTCAACATGTTCAGGAGCTTCAAAAGAAGCTGCTAGCACAGTACCCAGCTCCATTTTGAAAGTTAGAAATGATTTTACCTTTGACTTTGGCAGTCCCACAAGCTTACAATCTTTTCTGTATTCCATCCAAGAATTATAGATTGCCAGATCAAGAAAGTGGAAAAACACTTTGACGGTCCATTTCTTTGTTTTCATTTTAATCCTATAATATTCAAGCATCTGATCACACAAATCAACCCCACCCATGAACGCGTTGTAGTTTTGTATTACTGCAGGTATTTGAACGGGACATCGGCGTTTTAGATTTCTATTCCATCTGTCAACTTCACCTACAGGATCTTTGCCACACTTGCTTGAAGCAACTATAACCGCTTTTGTGTCCTTCCATTTCACAACTGCTACGTTATTATTATTTGTGAATTGACAGATATCGCCTCGGTTCATATCTTTGTCCAGAGGAAATTTAATACATTTAGGTATTCTGTTTGCCATTATTGTGCCCGTTGCAGCAAAGTCCATTTTGTACAACGATTCTATGAGTGGAATTGTAGTGAAAAACCTGTCGAAATATATTTGACTGCCTTTTGGTAGGTTTTTTATCCCTTTCAGACCTAGCCATACCAATTGTGAGATCTGTTTTTATTTGTCTTAAATTATATGAACAAAAAATTTTTCTTGTGTTAACCGGGAAGCAGTGATTGTGCGCACTCTTTTTCGTTTGAAATGAAAGAAAAAATGAACACTTCGACGAGAAATAACGGAATACAGCTTCAGTTTGAATGTGTCGTTAAGCAGGCAAAGACATGCGTCCTCGTGGTAAGTGTTTTTATTAGTTATTATTAAATAAACTTTGCATTTAACTAGTGGCAACAGTTGACAATGAGCCTATGTATATATTGATTAACTTTTTTAAGATAAATTTTTTAAAATTGCAATTTATTTGAATGGTGTAAAAAACAGATATCACAATTGTGCTGCTCAGGCACAAGATGCAGTTTTGTTGTATGCTCACGATTGTGCTATCTTATTATTTTCTAGGAAAATTTTTCGATTTGAGCAGCAATGATGATATTGAAGCAGTTTTAGACATTTTAAATCAATCTGATATAGACTTCAGTGATGATGATGACGATGCTGATGAAACTTGGACTCCTTTTAATCTTAACACTGGTGCAGAGGAGAGTGACGAAAGTACGGATAACGACGATATTTTTGCATCTTCAAATGACGAACCAAGTACGGAAGTTGAGCAATTAAACTCTACGGCCCCAGCTACCATACAACCATCAGCGAATAGTATATACAAAGCACCTCAGAGGCGAGAAATATGGAAAAACGTACCATTTCCTAACACAGAGCTTCCTATAACGGCTGGTTGCCAAAATCAAGTAGCTGTGAAATCACCATTCGAATATCTGAAGAGCTATTTTCCAGAATCTCATTATGAAGATGTCGTAAAACAAACTAAAATGTATGTATTGGCAAAGCGTGGTCAGGAGGTGCGTTATGTATCAGCCGATATAAAAAGATTCTACGGATGTGCGATTATAATGGGGTGTCTTGGTTACCCTGCTATAAGAATGTACTGGTCGAATGAATGCAGGATTCCTGCTATATTTAATTCCATGTCTCGTGACAAATTCCTCCAACTTCGATCAGACATACACTTTGAAGACTTCTCTGTTCCAGACACGGCAAATAAACTTTGGAGAGTTCAATCAATTATCGGGACGGTAAGAAAGCGATGCAATGAATTGGCAACTGAAATTACGAACTACTCAATTGATGAACAAATGATTCCATTTACTGGAAGATGCCCTGCTCGGCAAGTTATCAGATCAAAACCGCGACCTGTTGGCTTGAAAAACCTTGTATGTGCTACATCTTCGGGTATCGTAGTGGATTTTGAAGTTTTTCAAGGGGCTGGAACATTTGAAGATTGTGGTCTTGGGCATGGACCATCTATAGTAATGAGACTATTATACCAGAGCGCACTTGTGCACAAGTGTATTATAACTTTGTTCGCATAACGGTTGTTTGTAACGCCCAAAACGAATCGAGATAGATATAGATAAAAGAGAAATCGATTAAGCCATCTATGTCCGTCCGTCCGTCTGTCTATCCGTGTACACGATAACTCGAGATATGTCCACGAAATTTGGTAGGTAAGTTTCCCTTTATCCAAAGTAGGTTGGGATTGAACAGGGGCGACATCGTACAATAACCACGCCCACCTCCCATACAACGGCACTTTCTAACTATGCAAAAACTACGATATTTCCGTATATACTGGATCCAAATTATTGAAAGTTGGTACGCGAAGTAGAAGTTTGGCAATAAATAAGACAGTTATGAGTTTTTTTTATCGGCGTGGCACCACCCACTTACGATGAAATGCTGTATCTCTGTAGTCCCTTCACCAATGCCCACCAAACTCGGTACGAACATTGCTTAGATCCCCACTAAGAAACCCTTTGAAAATTTTTTAAATCATACAAGAACCACGCCCACCTCCCATATAACGGTAATTTACAGAAATACGAAAACTGCGATAAATTGGTAACTAGTTAAGCTAATTTACTCAAAATCTATATATACAATGACCGTTCAGCAGAAGATGCTAGTTAGGGAAAGTTATGGGATAATGGGCGTGGCACCGCCCACTTACGCCTACATATGTGTATCTCGGTAACCGGTTAATCAATTTCTACCAAGCGATATGTTGAAAATTTTTGAAATCGGACTAAAATTACCGCCACCTGCCATATAACAGTAAATTTCGGAAATACGTAAATTCTGATATTTCAATAACTCAACACGCCAACTTACAACAATCTCTTAACAAGACACAATATTATCGATTCTTGTAAAATGGGCGTGGCACTACCCCCTTATGACTACATACATAACTTTATATTGATAGCCCCCTTATCGATTTCCATTAAACTTGCTCCAATTATTTTAATATCCCATAGCATATTATCGAAATTTTTTTTACATCGGGAAAAATATTCTTGCTTATCATGCAGTTTCTGAAAGGTGCGCCGGGAACATAAAGTTCGGTTTCGCCCGATCTTATACTTCTTTACTTGTTTATAAATAATTTACAACACTAATATAAAAATATTTTATAGATCCCCAAGACGTCGAAATACGAGTCATTAACCCTTAACATGGCACGGGCATTTACAGGCAACTTCTAACAAAACAAGTAATTTAGGCAACAGTTTTGTCGGTACTTACACAACTCCAAATTGAGAAGAGATATCGTTTAAAAAACTCACAATATCTTTTTAGTTTTTATGGTTTAGCTGTTTATATTTATGCATCCTAAAAATCCACATTTGAGTTAAAGATAGACACATAATCATAATGTCCATATAATATTTTTTTAAAAGAGTAACATTAAACATTTCTAAACGTTCACTGTAGTTACATTTAATACAATATACATATAATATTTGTTTTTTTGTATTTACTTTTCGAATACACACGCGTATATATTTATATTAAGTAAGCATGTGTGGACGTGTATTATGACTTTTGTTCAGACTTTTCCAGTTTTCACCGTCTCTTCAGTAAATTTTCACTCGAATTATGAAGAATGCGTTTTATACCATGTTCGGACCGACATCGAAAACATATTTTCGTTCTAAATCTGGTTTTCGACATAAAACTTGTGTTTTCGTCCATGTAAAATCTGTCAAACGAAAACCAGTTTTCGCTAAAAAAAACTACTTGATAACTCACGTTCCACTCATTCCAGTCGGTGTCTGGACTATTTTTTTTTCGATTATTTATCGAAGTGGAGGCAATATTTTATCATCTTTAATATGCCAATTCGGATTTATGTATTGTTAATTGGCTGGTCTAATTTAAATGAGAATAAAAGAAAATGATTGTTAATAAAAAGAAAATGAAAGATCAAGATTTAGGTTTGGTTTTTTTGTAGCAAAACTGTAAACAAAGGATGTAAGAAATTAACAGCCGGTGCGAACAGCCTTCAGCCCACAATCTCAAAACTCCTTTTCAAAGTGTTTTCGTTTTCGGTCCGAGCATGGTATTATATGTATAAGCATATGTACATAACTTTGTACAGATACCTATGTATATGTGTATACACATGTACATACATATATGCATGTACATATGTAGATTGATTAGAAAAATATTGAGCATGTTAAAATGAACATATATTCAATTCGAGAACTATTTAAAACCGCTTGAGCATTTCCATGGTCTTAAATTACAAATAAAGAAAAGAAAAACGCTGCACAAATCAAGGTGTATTAAACAAGGTGTGATTGACAACTTAGGTAGGCTCTCTTTTAAGGTACTATTATGCCAAAAAATATAAACAAGAGATTCAAAATTCATAAAAAATTGTTTCAATTTGACTTTATAGGATGGTTCTTCTATGGCTCTTCTGAGAGCAATGTCAAATTCAATCACACTTTGTTGAATACATTTTGGTATATATGTAGGTATGAATGTGTATAAAATGTATGTTTTTATTCAATAATAAAGTATGATTTCAATCGAAAATCGGTGTATGAACATAATTACTAAAACTTATTAACAATAAGTTCGCAATAATAAATATTTTGGCATTCATTTATGAACCTCTTTCGTAGTTCTTTGTGTTATTATCTACAAATCACTTTTAAGCAGCACCAAGCAATATAATCTTCGGTAAGAATAAATCGTACGCTCTTAAAGCTACACATAACTTATACATGAATGTATATATATATATATATCGATGCTTTTTAATGAATTAACAATTTAAATTACAAATTTGTTTGTAAGTAATAAATTTAAATCATTTACATACATGCATATATAGTAGTAAATTGTTTTATTGGCATGAAATAAGTATTGTATTCATAGTTATATTCCATATTACATCACTTAATTAAGCTTTTGAGTATACATACTCGTACATAACTGTTTAATATTGCCATTGGTTTCGACACAACCTTTTCAAATTTCAACATAAGCTATCCTACCATAAACTCTCTAATATTAACATCAACCAATTGGTATTGTAACACAATCAGAAACCGTCTCTCACTTAACATTCTTTTGTACAAACCTACGTATGTAGTAGTAATTTCACTCCAATCAAGTGTCTTTCTGTGCCATGATTTACATTTTTCATAAATAAACTTAACGGTATATCGAGCTCAAATCCAACCAATCTTTACTTTTTTGAAAACCGCTTATATGCTTCGTTGTCTTGGAAACTTATTACGTTTGCCCAGTATACGCATCAGCTGTTTGGACATGAAGAAAGGTTTTTCAGATGAACCATCATTTCGTTCGCAGTCCTCCAGAAAGCATAGAAACAACGTATCCACTGCCATCGAGTATACTCCAAAGAACACCGTGGTCATGATGAAGGCCGCAATCACGACAAGCGTCACAGGCACCGCGTTATAGTGCAGCTGTATGAGATGTGGACTACGCACCACAAAGTAGTAGGTACCAACGCCAGCAGCGCCTGTTAGCAATACTTTGGATAGAAAGAACAGAAAATCGGTGACTTTGTCCACAGCGATGACACGCAAAAAGTTTCGCATAATCAAATTGAAAGCATCTTTGGCGCTGGCACAGAAATTCTTGCCGTGTATGGCACACATGATATACGCGTTGCGGTTGAGGAAGCGCAGGAAGTTCTCAAGTAGCCAAAAGAAGCATCTCATGCAACAAAGTATTGCGCGTGTGACCGCATTGTCGTATTTTATTAGCTTCGAATGGAGATATTCCAACGCTATGCGTATCATGCGACATACAGCAAGAATTAGCGAGCCAAACGCCAGCGTGCCAAGATGATAGAAGATGGTCTGCCGGAAGGCGCGTCCCAAGGTGAAAAATGGTACATCGCGTTTCTTGAAAGTCCAATACCAAGTGGCAAATGTGAGCGCCAACACCATGTCGCTGAAGGCTGCAATAAAGAATGTCAGCCAGAAGAAACCGAATACATTGTAGACAATGGACCAAGTAACGAAGGGTGGGTGCTCGATTTCCGCAAAACTACAAGTGGTGCGCGTGCAGGGACTACGCTGCCCGAAATCAGCGTTAAAACAGTTCTGCTCGAAGATTTTGGGATCGCAACGTCCGCCTACTTTATATTCAATCGCCGGACCAGTACAAACACAGTTTTCATTGGTAACACTTGTTAAGCTGTTGGCGTCCAGTTGGCGTATCATGCGGAAGGAAGGTTCGCCAATTGAACCCAAATAGAGACCAACTCCAATAGCATATGTGACGGCCAAAATGAAAAGCACCCAAGAGAAGATGGGAAAGAAGACGGTTGAGATGATGCTCGAGACTGCTTTGCTGCCCTCTTTCGTTAACGCAATAGCGATTTGGATGCGACTTCGCAATACAATCACCAACAGCAGAATAACAACAAAACTGATGGCAAGAAAAATGCTTAAATACAACCAAGTGCTAGGCTCTTGCAACACATTTTTTACTGCTGCTTCCAAGTTAAGTGAATGATTGGGCACCGTTGCTGTTTCGCGCCAAAAACGGTATTGCTTCACGCAGTAATAGATGCCAAAGCCAAGGCCGACTAGCACACCAAATATCGATAGCCAAAGAATCGGTGCAGCGAACCAGCGCATCAAGGCGATCAAAATCAAAGATGCGATCAATGTGCACATCAGCGCCATTAGCACCACGTACCATGAGTTCATTATGTCCTCGACAATCTCTTCTCCAAGTTGCTGCGCGTCATGTGTGCCGTTGTAGAAGTGCGCAACCATGTTGCCTACCAACTTCGCCAAACGCGTATCCGCTTGACGCACCTTCTGCTTGATAGTCTCAGCCTGTTCAGTACGTCGGCGACATTGTATAGCGGGCTCTTCCACCAGCTCTTGCTTTGTCCTTACAGCTGGCTCAGGTATAGCGGTCAAGGCTAATACTTCCATCTTCACTTCAGATAAACTTGAATTATCGTCGATCAACGCATCGATAAGACCGCTCATACCACCGTTGGCTAAGCTGGCGCTTTGTGAACCATTAGAAGCACGTCTGCTACGTGGCAATAGAAATGATGGTATAAGCTCACACATTTGCGGTGAAAATTCCCACATACAGCGATTTAGAAATGGTGCGCTCTTCATGTACCACCTTGCGCAACGTTCGTTATCGATGGCACGTTGAATGCCATTTATGTCTCGCAAATTGTTTTTATCAGCTTCTGTGAGGCATATCAGGCGTTCTTTAAGCTCTGGAAATGAAAGTCTATCCTTCAATCTATCCCAAATGAAAGTCTGAGTGGGACAACTTTCGACGCACACTTGCTGCGTGGGACAGCCTGTGAGCGGTACAACCGGATCAATGCATTTGCCCAAATCGAAGAAAAATAAATACTTCTTATCCAGCACCGATGAGTCAATGCCACATTTGCGATTGAATGAATCGGTTGGCACAACTAATTTATTGAGATCTCCATTTCGTACTGCATACTGTGCGATGAAGCCCCAACCAGCTAAAAAGATAATGAAGATGAGAAGGCAGGGCACATCTGTACAGCTTCGATTACGCCATTCCGGACCACGAAAATTGCGATCGTATGGCACAGGCTTGCCATACTTTTCGATCAATTCACGATCTTCGGCCATTGATCATAACCTCAGGACGAAGGGAAAAATATTGAGCTGGCTGGAGATGGAGGGATCCTGGCGCTGGGGAGGAGCTGCAATGAAAAGAATGTGTATAGTCATTAACACATGTACACATGTATGTCAACCTTTTTAGCTTAGAATTTTACTTGTATTCAAATAATATTAGTATGTATGTAAGAGTACTGTGCAAGCGGGCTAATTACCCACTGGGAAAATAGGTAAGCACCTTACGAGGTAAGCCATGTCTTCTTTCAGTTTTTAGTACCAAAATTGTCATCATGGCCAATGTCATCTACTAGTAAAGCACAAAATGAACACCTCCAACGACACATTACGTTGTCAGTTGCAAAGTAACGTGCAGCCGAAGTTATCTCCAAGCGCCGAACTACTCCGAGCGACTTCTCTGCATTACACGTAACTTACTTTGTAAAGCGGCTCAGAAGTATGTCTGATACCAAATGTACATTCTAAATTCCTACTTACATAAGGCGGCCATGCCTTTGTAAAAGTAAGGGACGTTCGGCAGGGAAATGGTAATGACTGCCAGGTGAAGAGTAAGTTGCTAATAAGGTATTATTACGTGCTCCTAATTCTCACTGGGTACATATGTAGGTGTGCGACATTCGACGCGTCGCGACGTTAGCTATAGTGTGGAGATAATTTAATTATAGCGATAGCGTAATCTACTGCAAAGCGTTTTTGTTTGTCTACCGGCAGCAGGTATACATTTGTATGGACTTTTTGACACACATCCTATATTATTTATGAATCAGATGACAAAATACTGAATTTCCATGTAAATATCTGTCGTACAATTTTACTCTACTTATTAAAAATTAGTAAATTCCCGGCTGTGCCTTTGAAGTATTTTTGTGTTGTTAACCCCTCCTAAAACTCTTATGGCTTCACTTAAATAAATAAAATAGAATCGAGAAGCTTTATGAAGTGAGATTTTCATAGAAATTTTCGATTTATGAAGCATATTTTCTTTTTAATGAGTAAGGGTTTTAGTTAAGATATTTTCGAAGGCATTTAATCCTGAGAATTAAATTTATTCTCGTATAACTCGATTTTCGACTTTCTTCAAAGGTGTATTAATTCAGTATTTAACTTATCGCTTTAACTGAATACAATTTTTCGAATAGGTGGGAACGCGCTACAAAAATATTTTCTTCAGTTAACTTTCTTAAACTTCTTAAGTTTGATACCCGTATTGTAATATTTCATTTATTTTATCAATTTATTAATTCAATAAATTTTTACAAACAGGTGGCAACCCTCATAAAACACATCATATTTTTAGCAGAAAACTTTCCTAAACCTTATTAGTTCGATTCCCGTAATTTATCTTATCAATTAAATCAAATTGGAATTTTTAAACAGGTAGCAACCTTCCACAAAAATATTTTCGATTCTAAGCCTTCTTAAATCTCTTTCTTTTGACAGATATATTGAAATATTTACTTTATCTTGTCCATTTACTTAAATTTCAAACAGGTGGCCACTCTCTCATTATTTTTTTCCAATATTTTAAGTTAAGAGCTAACTATAATATGAATAAGCTGCCGTATCTGGCTGTCAGAAAATAAACGAAAAGTCTGTCAAATGCATAAGCAACGTAGTGTAGACTTTTAGGTGGCTATATTTTACTTACATGAGTTCAGTGTTGCCACATTTAATTTGATAAGAGGAAACGCTTACGGCCCACTTCCTAAAGTGGAACCAGAACTTCTTTTGACCTGTGTTACATGTAGGACTGAATCGAAAAAGTTACCAAGTTGAAAAATAAGTTACCAAGTTACCAAATATGATAAATAAAGAAAAAAATTACCAATTTCGGTAAAAAAAGTTCAATGCGGCAACACTGCATGTGTTACATATGCACATACATACGTACGAGGACAAACAGCTGATTCCGTACGGAAGGTGCGATCAGTATCGCTCTTTCCTTAAGCAAATGACGTTTGGCGAAACTTGACGAAACTTGATGTTAAGCACATTATAGTTTCAGAATAGGATTTATGTGTATTCGCACGTTTGCATACGCTTGCTTATTCATATTATAGTTAGCTCTTTAGACCTCTAGCAATGCATCGATGAAAACTGGGCTCGAATCGTAACATCCGTGGACGGATCGAAAACGATACGACCGAAAATTACGTGATACGTCAGGCAGTATAAGCTGAATGAGATAAAGAGTACGTTCACGTATGTCATAATGCGAAAAATATGTTTTTACGTGACGAGTAATACGATAACGTATGTTACGATTCGAGCCCCGCTTTCGATTCTATGCACTAGTTTTTGAGTGATGCGCGTACCTGTTTAAAGCAAAGCAAACCTCCATATGAATTGTAGCCCAATCAATTTAAGTATAAAAATTTAAAAGTGTCAAATGGCTAAAATCAACCCTTGATTTTTGAGGATTTTTTTCGCCGAGCGTATTGAGCATTTTCTTCCATACAAGCATTAACGAAATCATTTTATATGGGAGGAAATGCTCAACACCCTCGGCGATAAAAATTCTAAAAAATCAAGGGTATATTTAAGCCACTTGAAACTTGCACAGTATTATACTAATGGGCTACAAAATTTCGATAACACATTTTTCTTAATTTTACCATTTTTTGTGAATTCTGTACAACGTTTGAAATGTTGATTTATATATATGTATATATATTTTATAAAAAAAAAGTTTTCGGAACTCCGATAAGCAGTGAGATGGGCTTGAAAAACTTAAATTTAGAGGTCGCTACAACAATATAGTTTCTATACCACAATTTAACACTGAAAACGATGCAATAGTTGGTATGTGTAACATTCTTTGGTAACTTATTTTTAATTTGTTACTCATACGCCGTGCTGCTCCATATCCTCTCTGATGACGTAAGTGTATAACATGATAGTAATATATAAATACATATATAGTAATATGTATATTTAATAATAATAATATGTATAACATGTTGGAGCCTCACTATATAACAACGGTGCCCAGCAAAAAACACGATTACCACAGAAACGAAAGTGGAAACGAACTAGGCGATGGGACCATCGGCGTAGCCAGAATGAAATTTAGGGGGCATGGGGGCTCGACCCTATTAAGCTGGCATTTCAGGGTACTATTTTATATATATATAAGGAAAATTTGAAAGTTAGGGGGGGGCTCGAGCACCCCCCTTCCCCTACCTGGCTACGCCCATGGATGGGACCCAGCAAAAAACACGATTACCACAGAAACGAGAGTGGAAACGAGCTAGGCGATGTGAATCGCTTACCCTTTCGCTTCAAGAAGGCATTATTTTAACATGGTAATGTCATCGGCGGTAAGCCCTTACCCGCAGCATTGCCTTTAAACGAAGGGAGAATGCATGGATAAAGATAATACAGATAAGCGAACAAAGGATGCCTTACAGAGAAACTAATGTAGAATGCCTAGATAAGTACATACTTATTGAAATTAAATCGAAATCAGAAAATGTCTTAAAAGATTAAAATTAATTAAAATTTTTATAAATCAGTTTTTATACATACATATGATTTTACTTAAAAATCGGTATGTACATACATGCATATTTAATTAGCTTAAAATTGTACTTCCTCTCTCTTGTATTTCACTTCATTGACTGACTGACTTCAACTCCGCTGCAAATTGAAAGCAAAACATGATTTTTATGCGAGACAAATTTCCACAGAAAGTAACGGTAGAAAAACAATTTTTAGATATTCATTCTATTTTTCAGCTGACTACGATGCAGCATTCTACTTTGCATTCCCCGAAATGAAGCAAAGAAGCGAATTAAAAAAGAAATATTATAGGACATTCTACTTTGCATTACCGGCAATGCCTAAAAGAAGCGAAAAAATCGAAGGCATTATAACGCTATGCCTTCTAGAACACGTTACCACTAAAAGCGATTACCGATTTTTTGCTGGGTGGGCAAACGCGGCTCTTTGCGTAGCAAAGTGCGGCTCTACTTTCTCTTTGCCTAGAACATGTTGGCTCTTTTTACTTTTTAAAATACATATTTCTTTGCTGGACATTATTTTTCATTGTGTTGTTTTTTTTTTTTTTATTTTAGTCCTTTTATATACACATACGTAAATTGATACCGGAACATTACCCGCAATTGGAGAATGAAAATTGGCTTTCTGACCTTATGTTCTTTACCGATATGATGGAACATTTGCAAAACTTGAATTTGTCTCTACAAGGAGAGAATAAAAATCATTTTAAAAAATGTTTTTGATTTGTCGCAAATTATTTAAAGTTTTGAAGCCAAAACACGTCTTACAAGGCTAAACTACGTATTTTTATTCATGATCTCAAAAAAAGAATATTTCATAATTTTCTATGGCTAGAAAAAAATATTACACATGATTTAAAAGCAGATTTTGAAGAAAGATTTGAAATTAATTTAAATGTACGTTTGGGTACCTCATAATTTACAATATCCGAAATACTCCTTTTTAAGAAAAGCGAAGAAGAGTTGGAGTTTTTGGAAGTAAAAGAAAATAAGGCACTGGAATGCAACATAAAGCTTTGTCATTGTTTGAATTCCGGCAACAAGTACCAAATTTAAAATATCCGCTGTTGAAAACAGCTGCGTGCCATATATTTTCAGTTTTTGCTACAACGTATAACTGGGGTCTTTGTATTCTACAATTCGTAAGTCAAACTACCGTACACAATACCTGATAATCATTGTAAGTTATAAAAACTATCAGCTTTTTGTGTTCGTGTAAACAAAAGACCTGCAAAGTAGGGGAAATTGAAAGATAAAAATGTCATTTCATTTTAAGGGAAATCTGCTAGTTTCTTCTGGAAAAATTTTTGCCAACTGCAATTTGCCAGCAAGAAAACAGCTGATCAAAAACAGCGAATAATTAAACTTGTAACAAGTAATTATTCGTTTAGTCAGTGAACTGTTTCAGGATAAGAATTCAGGTTTTGATTTTTAAGTTTTCAATGTTGTACTTTTGAATGTAAACAAAATTTCTTTCAGCTGTTCGTCTAACTTGCAAGTTTCTGCAAATTTTCTTTTCTGTGTACTAAATATTTTGGATATTTTTCTCTTGTGAGAGCATAGATGACATACCGTCGGAATTTTGCTGTTGGACATTTTTTACTGGAGATTTTAAACGAAATTACCTATTGACTAACCAACATTTAACAGATCTGTTACGAACGGCTTTAACTGACGTAAAACCAGATTTTGAAAATTTTGCCAAAGAATCTTTTGAATTTTCTTTAATATCTATCTTACGTACATATATTAGAATAATAATAAAATTAATGTTTTCCATTTCTTATAATAACTTTATTTAAAAATAACATTTTTTTGTTGTTTTTTGGCTCTTTGTAGCATTTAGAATTTACGTGTGGCTCCTTTCGGCCTCGGCCTTGCCTACCCCTGCTATATAACGACAACACTTCACCGGTTGGCCTGTAAGTTGGCCCCTGATATCATTCTATATTTAAATTTTAAAATAATTTATCTTTAACTATTTATCAACTAGTTAATTAAAGTAAATTTTTACAGTGTATTTTAACAGTAAACAAATATTTGGCATTTTCCCTGTTAGGTTTTGAACCACCATCCTATCGAAGGAATCCAGTTCAAATTTTAATTAGAAACAAAGTTAATCCTTTATATATATTTTTTTTTAAGCGGTTTTTTTGCTAAAAATTACTTGTTGAGAATTGCATCGGGGCTTACCATTGATCACTACCGCACGGCACCGCCAAAAAATGAAAAAATGTTGCCCGACAAGAAGCGAAATTACTGTTTTTTTATTTTTGTTAAAAATAAATTTCCCAAAGAGCCACGTTTGAAATGACTATGAAAGGACTATGTTCCCTTTGACGCATATCAAAGATCAAGTGGAAGTGGAAACTTGTATGACTGCCATTTAAAGCTCGGTTATATAGGAGCCTGAGAAATAACTAGATGGTTCACAAGGTGATGTATTGTTGTATGTCGTAAAGTTGTTAACGACTAAATAAATGTTTAGGGGACTTGAAACAGCAACCAACTATTTTTTAACGGTGTGAAATTTCATAATAAGAATTGGTGAATCCCTTAAATATAGTTTTGGCCGTTTAAAGTTTCCGACATACAACAATGCGACAGTATACAACTTCTTGTGAACTCCCTAAATATGTTTAAAGACACTTTAATAAAAGATGATAAGTCTGACTTTTGACCAGTTTTATTACACAAATAGTCCCCCGGATAACACGACCTAACATCGCATCCACACAGGCAAAAAATATTGGCTACAATTTCTCATTTTGTTTGCCACGTTTTATCGGTGCACTTGCACAACATGTGCATTCGGAAAAATCCGCATTGATTTTTGCGAATGCGAATGTTAAAATTAATTTCTTGTACACCACAATTTCATGGTTTACAAAAAAAATAATTCTATACTAAATCATAAATTTTGCGATAAGTTTACAATTAATTATAATAATACATACATATGTACATATGTAGGTGTGTAAGTCTTTTTAAAAACTGAGTTTTGATTCGACTGAATTTCCTTAAATTTCAAGCCTTATTAGTGTTACTTCATACTATTAAGGTTACTTCATTGTACTAACATTGTAATTTTCGTTGTTGGTGTTTCCGAAATACATCATACTAACATTGTGTTTACAGATCATGTATGGTAGGTATATATATGTACGTAAATACAATGCGAACAAAATAAGCAACCCAAGGCGAATATGTTGTACGTGTCCATTGAATGAAAATCAAAAAAGTACACACATATTTACTACACAAATGCATAGACTTATAATTAAAGCAGTCTAGTCATTACTTAACTTGGAAAGTTATATTAACTAAATAACAAAAAGCAACTTACGCATTGCACATTAAAGGAATCGCTTTCAAATTTTTGTGATCGCGTTCACCTCCATTTGCAATGGGTGAAAATAGATGACAGCGACGTGTGCGTTGAGAGGAACTAGAAATCTGCTTTATGTGTTATGCATCAAAGACCATACACATGCATGTATGAATGTAAGCATGTACATAAATATGTATCGTGTGCCACAACACTTTATTTCATTTAATTTCAGTAATTCCATTTTTTTAGGGGAATTCGATAATAATCCTGTTTTATGGTAAAGCCTAAACAGGGTACTCAAGATGTAGCCTGTTTTATGCAAGCTCCATCTCTCAAAGCTGTTTTGGTGGAAAGTACAAACAACACTTAATACGATTAAGACCTAAGGTGGCGAAAATTGTCATCCAGCAAACTGAACCAGAATTACATACTTTAATGACTTGGTTTTTTACATTAAAATTGCATAGTTATAATTTACAGTTGCAAATGTATTCCCTACAAAACATGTATTTAAGTATAATACTGGAGGTTTTATAGAGGTCACACATTGACGTTTCTAAGTGTCAGGTGCGGGTGTAATTCCAGTTCAGATAATGCTTCACTTTTCTTCCTGGAAATATTTTTAAATATTTCAGACTAATGTCTTGCAAGTTTCGTTTAATTAAGTATGTCTATATGTATGTTGGTTTAGTTTCCTTTACTCTGAATTCCAGATTCCAGGGGTGCTCCTAATATGTAATCAGGCATTTGACCATTTGGTATGCCCCTGAATCAAAAGTATTTTTGCAAGGCAATTACGAAAAAACAATTCTTTTATTGAACATGGGCCTCGCTTTTTTACACTTTCGTCATATCTTCGGCATTTAAAGTCGGATCTTAAAGATATATCGATATTCTTGTCTTGTCTCGTGGATAAAACTTTTTTGTTCGAAAGTTCATTGACTTCAATTAGCCCGTACTAGTACTTACCACGGATATTTACATCCACGTATCCTCTGGATAGAAACCAAACACCCGTTTGGGAGCGAGCTAAAGTGAGAAGGCGTAAAACTTCGCGTGCGCTGGGTATAAAGGACGGCAAACGTATAAAGGACTATGATTTAAGGGTATGCACCTGGAATATCCGGACCCTTAATGGGGAAGATGCCTCTGCCCGGCTGGTTGATGTCCTCGGGAAGACAAAGGCTGACATCACCGTCATCCAAGAAATGCGATGGATGGGGCAAGGAAAAGTAAGCGTGAAGCCTTGCGACGTCTATTACAGTTGCCATGTAAGGGAGCGCAAATTCGGCGTTGGATTCGTGGTAGGAGAGAGAATCCGTCACCGAGTACTGGCGGACCGGTGGACGAACGTCTAGCCACAATCCGCATCAATGCCAGATTCTTCAACATCTCGCTCATCTGCGCCCATGCCCCGACGGAAGAGAAGGATGAGGCGTCCAAGGATCTCTTCTATGAGCGCTTGGAACGTACATATGAGCGCTGCCCCCGACACGATGTCAAACTCGTGTTCGGCGGTTTTAATGCCAAGGTGGGCCGNTGAGCGCTTGGAACGTACATATGAGCGCTGCCCCCGACACGATGTCAAAATCGTGCTTGGCGATTTTAATGCCAAGGTGGGCAAGGAAGGGATCTTTGGCGCCACTGTCGGAAAATTCAGCCTCCACGACGAAACGTCCGATAACGGACTGAGGCTGATCGACTTCGCCGGGGCCCGAAATATGGTAATATGTAGTACTAGGTTCCAGCATAAGAACATCCACCAAGCTACATGGCTGTCTCCAGATCGAAAAACGAGAAACCAAATCGATCATGTTGTGATAAGCGGAAGGCATGCTTCAAGAGTTTTGGACGTACGTACACGCCGAGGGCCAAACATCGACTCGGACCACTATCTTGTTGTAGCCAAGATACGCACCCGCCTCTGTGCAGCAAAAAATGTGCGCCCAACAATGCAAGGAAAGCTTAACGTCGAAAAGCTGCAATCACAACAGACGGCCAATTTATTCGCCACTCGACTCACACACCTGCTCTCTGAGAGCACTCTTCAACAATCCGACGTACGCGAGCAGTGGAACCACATTTCCCGATCATTAAGTACCGCCGCCGAAGAAGTAGTTGGATTTCAGCGAGCCCGAAAGAACAACTGGTACGATGAGGAATGTCAAGAAGCCGCAGA
The DNA here is from genome assembly GCF_001687245.7 of Rhagoletis zephyria. Classification (NCBI taxonomy): domain Eukaryota; kingdom Metazoa; phylum Arthropoda; class Insecta; order Diptera; family Tephritidae; genus Rhagoletis; species Rhagoletis zephyria. The sequence goes on along the minus strand of NW_016158355.1, from coordinate 91,441 downwards.
GAAAAAAGATGCCGCCTACAGGGCCACGCTGCGATCGGGCGCAACGCGAGCCATGTGGGACCGTTATAGGGAACTGAAGAAGGAAGCGAGACGTATTTGCCGCAATAAGAAGAGAGAGGCCGAAATACGTGAGTGCGAAGAGCTTGAGATGCTGGCCGACAGGAAGAACGCCCGAAAGTTCTACCAGAGGGTTAGGCGACTTACGGAAGGTTTCAAGACCGGGGCGAACTCCTGTAAGAACAACAATGGCGACCTAGTGATCGATGTCTAGAATATACTTAAATTATGGAGGGAACACTTTTACAACCTACTGAATGGAAGCAGCGCTGAAAGTAGTGAAGAAGACTAACCCGAGTCCCCAGCCGATGATGATGGAGTAACGGTCCCACCGCCGGACTATGACGAGGTACGAATAGCGATTACGCGGCTGAAAAACAACAAAGCTGCTGGAGCTGACGGCCTGCCAGCCGAGCTATTCAAGTACGGCGGCGAGGAGCTGATGAGGTGCATGCATCAGCTCGTATGCAGAATATGGTCAGATGAACGCATGCCCGACGACTGGAATTTAAGTGTGCTCTGCCCAATCCACAAGAAAGGCGACCACGCCATACGCGCCAACTACCGCAAAATCGGCATTCTAAGCAGATGTTACAAGGTCTTATCGAGCGTATTGTGCGAAAGACTGAAGCCCACCGTCAACGAGCTGATTGGACCTTATCAGTGTGGCTTTAGGCCTGGAAAATCCACCATAGATCAGGTATTCACAATACGCCAAATCTTGGAAAAGACCCGCGAGAATAGGATCGACACACACCATCTATTTGTCGATTTCAAAGCCGCTTTCGACAGCACGAAGAGAAGTTGCCTTTATGCCGCGATGTCTGGATTTGGTATCCCCGTGAAACTAATACGGCTATGTAAAATGACGTTGAGCAATGCCACCAGCTACGTCAGAATAGGGAAGGACCTCTCCGAGCCGTTTGATACCAAACGAGGTTTCAGACAAGGGGACCCCCTTTCGTGTGATTTCTTTAATCTTATGTTGGAGAAGATAATAAGAGCCGCAGAACTGAACCGCTCAGGCACAATACTTTACAAGAGCGTACAATTGCTGACCTACGTGTCTTCTCGGGATTAGATAGAGAAGCAAAGCGAATGGGTCTGGTGGCGAACGAGGACAAATCGAAGTATCTCCTGTCATCACACAAACAGTCAGAGCATACGCGTCTTGGCACCCACGTCACTGTTGACAGTTACAAGTTTGAAAAAGTAGACGACTTCGTTTATTTGGGAACCAGCATTAACACCAATAATAATGTCAGCCTTGAAATCCAACGGAGAATCACTCTTGCCAACAAGTGCTACTTTGGGCTGAGTAGGCAATTGAGAAGTAAAGTCCTCTCTCGTCGTACAAACACTCACTCACACTCTATATGTCACTGATCATGCTTGTGCTGGTGTATCGCGCGGAGGCATGGACAATGAAAGCATCTGATGAGGCGGCTCTTGGAGTTTTCGGGAGAAAGATTCTGCGAAAGATCTACGGACCTTTACACGTTAGTGATGGTGAATATCGCAGACGATTTAACGATGAGCTTTATGAGCTTTACAACGATGTAGACATAGTGCAGCGAATTTAAATTCAGCGACTCCGCTGGCTTGGCCATGTCGTTCGAATGGACAGAAACGCTCCTGTTTTGAAAATATTCAACGCGGGCCGCGATGTTGGTAACAGAGGAAGAGGAAGGCTTCCTCTGCGTTGGAAAGACCAGGTGGAGAAGGACTTGGCTTCACTTGGCATTTCCAATTGGCGTCAGTTAGCACAGAAGAGAAATGACTGGCGTGCTGTTTTGGACTCGGCCAAAATCGCTTAGGCGATTACAGCGCCAATAAAGAAGTACTTACCCACTAGATCTCAGTTCCTACCACCCTAACGTACCACTATAATGTCGGTAAATTACAGCTCGCAAAAGATCATTAATATTTTGCTAAGAAAGTATTTCGTTTCGAAGGCAATTTCATTTTTTTGGTATTCTAATTTTTCGTCATATCTTCATGTATGAAGAATTTTGGTTTTATTTGCTTGCGAGGTGGTACGGTCTAATGTATGTACTTGGTACCAGCAATTGTTTTGGTATTTGTCTAACAAAATGAAGCCAGTGAATATTTTTCAGATATTTGTTTCTATTTTTAACCGACTTACAAAAAAGGAGGAGGTTATCAGATCGTCGGAATATTTTTTTGTTATGTATGTTACCGCATAACTTTGGACCACGTCAACCGATTTTGATCATTATTTTTGCATCGGAAAGGTAGTGGCTCAGAGATGGTCCCACACTAATCTGGTTTAGATCCGATCATTGGATCATTAAATACATATATATATATTTTTTTTTGTAAATCGGTTTTTTTTTTGCTAAAAATTACTTGTTTGTATAACCAATGGCCGCCATTTTCCTTCCAGCAGCAGCAAAGTCGCTTTGACCACTCAACGATTCCAGTGCGCAGACCACGCAATGGTACATTTTCCAATGATTGGACAAAGGCATGCTTCAAAGGCTCAATACTTGGATGTCGAGTAGTGCAAGCCATGGTCACCAGAATCGACGATAATTTATAGTCCAATCGATTGAAGTTTAGGCATCAAATGACCAATCATCATCATGGCCAGTTTGAAACATGACTTTGTGCCTATTGATCTGAAATGGAGTCTTTTTTGAAACACCAAGCGTACACGTTGAACCCTTGGAAAGAGAGGCTGCATGCCACGCATATACCCCATTTTTCTGTTTATTGAATTATTATTTCATTGTTTAAATCTTTTTCAGTAAACAGAATAGCTTTGTAATCTTTTTCCGCGTACTGGCGAACAAGGCCTTCGTTTTCGATATATCGCTCCATCTTCAAAAGCGACACCACTCGAAATTCGGCATTTTTAAATTATGCACTAAAAATGTACACAGGGCTTTTATTTACCTTTCAGCAAAAGCCTAAGCAAATTTTTGATATAATTTGTTGAAAAAAACTAAAGTAAGGTCTCCCTTGTCCATATAATTAGCATGTGCATTTTCTGACAAACGTGTAATTTTATTATCTTTGAAAATCGTGTGCGATATGTTTTTGTTTTGTTTATTTTTTATCGAAAAAATTGAAGCCAAATTTTAACTGTTCTTTCTGACCGAAAATATAAGGGTACAACTTAAACGCTTAAATTGTGATCGAAAACAAATCGATGAAAAAATATCAATTGTTTATCGACTTTTTTGAAAAATAAATATTATTTGGAATACTCAAGTTTTTAGCTCATAACGTAATCGTAAATTTGTGATGAGTAAATTTTTTTAATCTTTGTATCGGTTATGTGATCGAAAAAATAAAAAACCATAAAATAAAGCAAGAAAAAGTAAGAAAAAACTATTAAAATTCGTACACAACATGTACTACTGGAGTTACCCAGTAAAACATAGGATCATCTAATGATTAAGCTTTGATCGCTTCTTTGTTAGCAATGGATTTACTCTACAAATCTCCTTTTAAACAATGCATGTGCTAAGCGGCTTTTGAGCTCCTAACGGACGATTAAGGGAGTATTCATTTGAGCATCTTTTGACATCCGAAATGACAAAAAAGGCAGTAATCTTCTTTTTTTTTTGGAAAAACTAAAAATGCCTTGATTTTGCGCTTACTGATGGATGGACAAGTCACTACTCCTTTACTGCTCGGTTGTAGTATTAATCCATACAGTACATTGCGGTACTTAGGCAATTTGTCTATATGGCTGCGGTTGTAGCAATTAATGCTCATAACAATTAATTTATGTTTTAGTCGTAAATCTATACCTATTTGGCAGTGTTTGCAATGCACACTTTTATGACTACAGCACTTTCACTATACATACATACACGCGCGACTTTAAATATTGCGACCAAAACATCAGACCAGGCAAAATTTACGTCAGCATAAATTTTTTATATACCCGTATTAAAATTGTATATATTGAAATTATTTGTATAGGCTTATTTAACTATTCTACAAAGTTTCTCTCACGCACGCCAATGCACATGACTTCATAAATAAATATGTGTGACAATTTAGCAAAACAAAATCACTGCAATATCATTAAGTGGCTAAAGAACTTTCTAAACAAAAGAAATGAAAAGACGCAAATATTTTAACTGTACGTTGTTGTACAAGTGTATGTTACACCGGTCTAATCCAAAGAGCAGCAAGTCAACACAGATACCTGTTTTAATACACGTTGTTGTTGTAATAACTATACATATCTACACAACTTATTACGCACCTTAGCTCTTTTTCTTGAACAATAATTTTGTTTTAAGTTTCTACTCGTATACTTATATGTATGTATGTACATATGTAATTGCAAGAGCGCTTATTTACTTAAACAATTTAAGTTTAATTTATTTTTTATTTGTTGTCTTTATTTTGCCACCGCGTAACTCACGGCGTATGATGTATTCCACTGATCGCGTTCAACTGCGCTCCAAGACACAGCGAACTGGCAGGGCAATGTCATCAGTTTGGCGATAGCGATTACCCAGCAACATACGGACGTAATTACTCGTACTTTTTTCTACTTCAAAAAAGTATATATTTACTTATATATGTACATAAGTACATTTTCGCAGATTGTAGTAGAAATGACAATGACACCGAGAACAAAAAGGCAACGACATAACTATGTAGGTGCATAAATACATGCATTGCATTAAGTATCTATGTATGTACTATGTTTGTACATATGAATGCAAGTTATGGTAGCTGATTCATGTAACAAAGATCAAAATTTAATTATTGTTATTGTTGCAGAATAATGACACTACAGTAGGAATGTTAATCCCGGGATTTTCGTGATTTGTAAATTGCACTGACGGTAATAGTAGAAACCGGTATTGGCTATATTTCGTTTTGTATTTAATAATTAATATTTTCTTTATGAATGTCTAGCTCATTATATATATAACACCACGCGATAGTAAATTTTTAACACAAATTCAATATATTCGCGAAACCATGGCCCAAATATAGTAAAATTGCATCTTTAGATTTCAATCTGACGTCAGTAATTCATAATTAATTAAAAAAATTCAGAGAAATGTGCTTACAGAAAAAATATGGGCATAAAATTAAAGAGGAAATCCTGTAGAATTTAAACAGATTAAACTTTTTGGTGCAGAAGGACTGGTAAGTATTGAAAAAGTCCTTTTAAAATTGTATCCTTGAAATTTCGCAATATATTAAAAAATTACCTATTAGTCCTTGTGAATCCAAAAAAAACTTTTTTTAGATTCTAACGAAAATTTCCTCTGGCATTTGGTACCCAAATTTTTATTCTACATTGCATTGACTTTTTTAAATAATTTTTGGAATTTATCATATCTTTGAAATTAAAAAGTCCTTTAAAATAAATCCTGACATCAGAGAGAAAAAATAAAAACGCCACATTAAATAAACAAGTAATTTTTAGCAAAAAAAACCGACATAAAAAAAATATATATATATATATTTCATGATCCAATTATCGGATCTAAATCAGATTAGTATGGGGCCACCTCTGAGACACTACCTTTCCGATGCAAAAATAATTATCGAAATCGGTTGACGTGGTCCAAAGTTATGCAGTAACATACATAAAAAGAAAATATTCCGACGAACTGATAACCTCCTCCTTTTTTGGAAGTTGGTTAAAAAGTAGGTTTCAAACCCATTTACTTATTATTTATTTTATGGTAGGAGAGCTTCTCAAACAATATAGAAGCAATTTTTTCGATTTAAGTTGTTAAAAAGTAATGAATATCCAAATCCCGGGACTACATCGGGATCGGAAAAAGCTGAAAAATTTACATCCCTACACTGCAGTAGATAAATGGCACATCCCTGTAGAGACACGTACTAGTGCCGAACTGTTTTGTTCAGACCATGGGAAATGAGTACTTTCACCTCAATGTTGTCATCAGAAAGTCCTCAGTACTAATAGTCAAACTACTCATTTGTGCCATACTATAGAAACAAAAGTGTAAATGTGTTAGAATTTTTGCCTGAAGTGCTCAGCAATGTCTTGTAAGGGGAGTTTATGGGTGTTATCTTCGTCTCACCGCCACTCTCGTGAATCAACGACTCAGAGTAGACCGGGACAATACAAATCATCAGTTGTTGATGCATTTTTTTGGCCGATATGGAACTGAAAGACATACATAATTAAAAAAAAAAAAATGTTGTATAAGAAGAAAGTACCCTTTAAATATATATTTTGTTTCGGAACAAGTAAAGAAGTATAAGTTCGACCGAAATCGAACTTTACATACCTGGCGCAGGTATCAAATATCGTCCTGTCAACTTTCTCTGAACTACCATTTCATAATAAGCAGGGGTGTTTTTCTCGATTTTAAACGTTTTCGATAATATGCTGAGTTAGACTAAATGATATAATTGAACCAAGTTTGGAGATAGACCTTTCTAGTCATAAAGTGGGCGGTGCCACGCCCAATTCCTAAAAGTCTACAACGGTCTTATTTATTGTTAAATTGTTGAAAGTATTTTCTTGGAGTAAATTTGATTCCGCAGTAATTGAAATCTCGGAGTTTTCGTATTTCTGAAATTTACCGTTATATGGGAAGCGGGTGTAATTTTAGTCCGATTTGAATATTTCAGCGAATTGCTTCTCCGTACTAAGGTTACAACCTGCACCGAGTTTGGTCGAAATTGGTAAACCTGTTACCGAGATACACATTCGTGGTCATAAGTGGGCGGCGCCACGCCCATTATTCAAAAATCAATAACAGTCTAATCTTCTACTAAGTTTTTATTGCAATCATCTATTTTGAGTCACTTAGCTTCAGTAGTTATTGATTTATTGCAGTTTTCTTGTTTCTGTAAATTACCGTTATATGGGAGGTGGGCGTAATTGCCGCCTGGTTTAAAACATTTCTTAGTTGGACTCTATTCAAGGCTCGTACTGAGTAAGGGCTGGTCAAGGGGCTACTGAGATACAGCATTTCATCATAATTCCGCCCACTTTCCAAAAATTTCATAATAATATTATTTTTTACCAAAATTCTACTTGTCCCGTAGATTCTTACGTAATATTATTTTTCTTGTATTATTGAAAATTTTTCTTTATAAATACGAAAATTCACCCAATCAAAGTACTAAATTGCATTGAAATGAAAAATATATATTAAATACGGAGAATATTACAATTTTTTACAACTTTTGCTTTAATTTTTCTATTTTTCTAAAAAAACGCTACTCTTCTGTGTCTATTATAACCGAAAAATGCAGCTCGAACACAAACAGGCGAAAACTCCCTTACGTAATATATGGACAGCCGCTATGCATTCACAAAAAGCTTCACTTGATCTTTTCTGAGCCTCAGCGTCGAAGAGCAAAGAGGATAATTTCACCACGCGGGCGAGAGCTCGTGTGTGTCCTCACAGAAAATGAAACAGAGGATATTGTTGAGTGGGTGAATCAAGAAGAAATTTCAGTGGACTGTGAAAATGAAATACCCTTGAGTGAAAAAGAAGTACGAGATATCCCTGTGGCTACTCCTCTTTCAGATTGGCTGGCTGGACCGTGGACCAAAGAAACCGACAACAAAGAATGACTAGTATAACTATGTAATGAAGTTTTTAAGACTGTTCTTTATTTACATATACAAGCAAAGTGTGAAACTTTCGCTAACATCTATCTATAGCGGAATACTTCCCCTTATTTTAATATATTAAATATTATTTTCTGAAAACCTGTTAAAAAGTTATAACCCATTTTATGTGTACCGATTTTGAGTGAACAATGCTTTATATAGTATTTTCTAATGTTTAATTAAAAAAAACATGTCTAGGGGATTTTTAATCTTACGTAAGATCTTTGTGGGGGGAGGGGATCAATTAAATCTTACAATTTATTACGTGAGGGGAGGGGCGGATCAAAACAGGCGGACAAATGAACAGACAGTCACCGCTTAATCGATTTATTTTTTCATTCTGATCATTTACGTATACATCATATATGTAATACTTCTATATTGGCAGTAAGCTAACTTCTCAATGTGTAAGCATTCCGAAATCAAAGCGAGACAGTCTAGTACCATTTTTGTCAATGTATTGTGTACTTGAGTGCTGTTTTTGTATATGTGTTGTGTACATGTTTATTTATAAACGTATGTGTTCCTTTTCTTTCGTACGTGTTTATTGATATATCCGTACTGTAGTGTTTTCGGACGGTACTAGCTCTTACTGCCAATATAGGAGTATTACATACATATATGGTATACATACAACATACATTTGTCTATATCTATCTCGATTCGTTTTGGCTGTTACAAACAACGCTTTTGCGAACAAAGTTATAATACCCTTCTGCACAAGGACGCTCGGGTATAAAAACTGCGGCAGATCTCTAACAAAGATTAGATTGTAAAGATTAAGCACATTAGTAAACTGAATAAAATACGTCGCTTGTCGCATGAGCTATTTTCAGCTGTGCAATCAGAAAAAATTAGACTGGCAGTGCAGCCTAATTGATCGCTTGAACTTTGTTAAAAACAGCAGTGACTGGTGGCGACTAGCCAACTTTGTTAAACAATCCGCGCCTAGGGTCCCTACTGGTTATTCTTTATCGAACTTTTATGAACATTTGAAGTCCCTGCTATTTCGACAAAGTGGTGAGATGTCCATTGAGTGGGCTATGCCATCTATCTCGACCCGTTCATGGATGCTCCTTTCGAGATGCGCGAGCTCAAGAATACCAAAAGCAACAAGGCCCCTGGGTTAGACCGCATAAGCTACGAATTTTACAAATTCGCTCCGAAAAGCTTTTTAGATCAGGTTCTCTCGGTTTTCAACAACACATTTCTTAAGAAGGAGATCCCGCCCTCGTTTCGCAAATCGGTCATTATCACTTTATTCAAAAAAGGGGATCCGAGTGTTGCGTCCAATTATAGAGGTCTCTCCTTGTTTGATACTCTTTATAAGATCTTTACGGGAATCATACTGTCCCGTCTAAACGTCTGGATAGACTGCAACAATATTATCAACGAATTTCAAGCCGGTTTTCGTAAAGGATACTCCACAATGGATAACATCCAGTATGGTACAATTAAATATTTAACGCTAAAAAGAAAACGTTTGCCTTCTTTATCGACTTCTTGTGCGCTTTCGACACTATCCCTCGAAATTTGCTTTTCTATAAGTTATCTACCTTTGGCCTCTCGAGCCATATGCTTAATGTATTGCGTCTATTGTACGAAGATACGTCGAATCAAATCTGGATCAAAGGCGAACTCTCTTCGTTTTTTCCCGTTAACCAAGGCGTTAGGCAGGGGTGTCTCCTCAGCCCAGTTTTATTCTCATTGTACCTTAACGATCTATCCGATTATCTGCCTGGNTGGTGAGATGTCCATTGAGTGGGCTATGCCATCTATCTCGACCCGTTCATGGATGCTCCTTTCGAGATGCGCGAGCTCAAGAATACCAAAAGCAACAAGGCCCCTGGGTTAGACCGCATAAGCTACGAATTTTACAAATTCGCTCCGAAAAGCTTTTTAGATCAGGTTCTCTCGGTTTTCAACAACACATTTCTTAAGAAGGAGATCCCGCCCTCGTTTCGCAAATCGGTCATTATCACTTTATTCAAAAAAGGGGATCCGAGTGTTGCGTCCAATTATAGAGGTCTCTCCTTGTTTGATACTCTTTATAAGATCTTTACGGGAATCATACTGTCCCGTCTAAACGTCTGGATAGACTGCAACAATATTATCAACGAATTTCAAGCCGGTTTTCGTAAAGGATACTCCACAATGGATAACATCCAGTATGGTACAATTAAATATTTAACGCTAAAAAGAAAACGTTTGCCTTCTTTATCGACTTCTTGTGCGCTTTCGACACTATCCCTCGAAATTTGCTTTTCTATAAGTTATCTACCTTTGGCCTCTCGAGCCATATGCTTAATGTATTGCGTCTATTGTACGAAGATACGTCGAATCAAATCTGGATCAAAGGCGAACTCTCTTCGTTTTTTCCCGTTAACCAAGGCGTTAGGCAGGGGTGTCTCCTCAGCCCAGTTTTATTCTCATTGTACCTTAACGATCTATCCGATTATCTGCCTGGTGGATTAAAAGTAGCAGATACGATCATAAAAGTACTAATGTACGCAGATGACTTGGTCTTATTTGCAGACTCTCCAAACGATCTTCAAAATATGATAGACGCTATATGGGAATATAGTGAACAATGGGGTCTAAAAATAAACCTGACCAAGTCCAAAATCATGGTATTCAGAGAATGTAGTAGGATTCCTTCTGGTTATAGCCGGACACTCGGAAATGATCCAATAGAGGTAGTTAATGAATTTAAATACTTAGGCGTTCTTCTTAACTACAAATTGTCTTATAACAAACACCTGGAATTAAAGCTTGTAGATTCAAAAACTGCTATTAATGCCACCTGGTTAAAGTATGTAAATAACTCAAGGATTTGCATCTCTAAGAAGCTAAACATTTTTGATTTCTGCTCCAGATCGATAATGTTCTACGGAGCTCAAGTGTGGGGCGTAGAAAAATATGAATCTGTGGAAAAACTCTTGCGTTTTTTCATAAAAAAGGTTATCTTTTTGCCTTCCAACACACCGAACTACATGCTGCACCTAGAAACAAAGTTACTACCTCAATATGTCCATACGTTACGCTTGCATAGGTTTTTCATTTTGCGTTGCCTAAAGCTACCACCTAACAGGCTTCCCCGTATTCTTGCGGAATTTGTAAAACGTGCTACAATGGTCTTAACATGTGGATCCAAGGGAAACGCAGTTCACTTCGTTTTGGTGTACCAATGATTTGGACTGATCCAGGAGAGCACAATATATTTTGTTATGTCNCCCGCCCTCGTTTCGCAAATCGGTCATTATCACTTTATTCAAAAAAGGGGATCCGAGTGTTGCGTCCAATTATAGAGGTCTCTCCTTGTTTGATACTCTTTATAAGATCTTTACGGGAATCATACTGTCCCGTCTAAACGTCTGGATAGACTGCAACAATATTATCAACGAATTTCAAGCCGGTTTTCGTAAAGGATACTCCACAATGGATAACATCCAGTATGGTACAATTAAATATTTAACGCTAAAAAGAAAACGTTTGCCTTCTTTATCGACTTCTTGTGCGCTTTCGACACTATCCCTCGAAATTTGCTTTTCTATAAGTTATCTACCTTTGGCCTCTCGAGCCATATGCTTAATGTATTGCGTCTATTGTACGAAGATACGTCGAATCAAATCTGGATCAAAGGCGAACTCTCTTCGTTTTTTCCCGTTAACCAAGGCGTTAGGCAGGGGTGTCTCCTCAGCCCAGTTTTATTCTCATTGTACCTTAACGATCTATCCGATTATCTGCCTGGTGGATTAAAAGTAGCAGATACGATCATAAAAGTACTAATGTACGCAGATGACTTGGTCTTATTTGCAGACTCTCCAAACGATCTTCAAAATATGATAGACGCTATATGGGAATATAGTGAACAATGGGGTCTAAAAATAAACCTGACCAAGTCCAAAATCATGGTATTCAGAGAATGTAGTAGGATTCCTTCTGGTTATAGCCGGACACTCGGAAATGATCCAATAGAGGTAGTTAATGAATTTAAATACTTAGGCGTTCTTCTTAACTACAAATTGTCTTATAACAAACACCTGGAATTAAAGCTTGTAGATTCAAAAACTGCTATTAATGCCACCTGGTTAAAGTATGTAAATAACTCAAGGATTTGCATCTCTAAGAAGCTAAACATTTTTGATTTCTGCTCCAGATCGATAATGTTCTACGGAGCTCAAGTGTGGGGCGTAGAAAAATATGAATCTGTGGAAAAACTCTTGCGTTTTTTCATAAAAAAGGTTATCTTTTTGCCTTCCAACACACCGAACTACATGCTGCACCTAGAAACAAAGTTACTACCTCAATATGTCCATACGTTACGCTTGCATAGGTTTTTCATTTTGCGTTGCCTAAAGCTACCACCTAACAGGCTTCCCCGTATTCTTGCGGAATTTGTAAAACGTGCTACAATGGTCTTAACATGTGGATCCAAGGGAAACGCAGTTCACTTCGTTTTGGTGTACCAATGATTTGGACTGATCCAGGAGAGCACAATATATTTTGTTATGTCACTTTGCGTGAAAGTAATACGACTTGCCTTTTTTCCGTTTTGGATTTTTTATGAATTTAAAAAATAAAAAAATTTAATATTTTAGGCAAAAAATATTTTTTTTCTTCATACATTTATTTTTACCGGCAAAACTGTTGATTATATAGAAAAACGTTATATCAACAGATTAAAGGAATTGTAATTTTTAATTTTTTTTGTTTGAGCAAAATCGGACCAGTGGTTCTCGAGTTATGTCAAAAAAAAGACCACCAAAGGTGACAATTTCCCCTATATGATAGTTACTAACTTCAAATCGATATATCTCGATTCCTAGACGTGACCCAGCGAAACGCCGGGCCACGTATAACTTGTTTTTGACCGATATAACATTTCCCGTTGGTTTCATCCCATCCCGATTTTGACTGTCGCATAGTGTAATCTGTGCAATCAGTATTTAGCTCTTAAGATACATTTACTTATGTAATGTTTTTGTAAAGTATACAATTGAATAAATAAACATCAACTAACTAACTAACTAACATTAGTAAACTTTTTATTCGTCGAATTACACTATAGTAAAGTAAAATTTTCCAAAAAAAGGTATATCAGGCCTTGAAGTGATATTCAAATTCAGATAAACTGCATTCTTAGTTTTGTTCTATTGAGCCACTTCTTCTAGAAATTGGCCTACTATGGTTTTGGATTTTTATTGCCTTAGTAGGTGCATACATACTATATATCTTAGCCATAAGACACATATTGCTTTAATTTTTGCTACTTCATTTGTACCAGAAAGTCGAAACTCCTCATTGTCCAATTGTATAAGCCAAAAGTTTACAGTTTTTGACGTGTTAAAAATTTGTCGAATTTCAATTACGTGCTTTGTTGGCAGTTTTCTTGCTCCAGTTCAAAATAGATATCAAAGGTCAACATTTTTCAGCCCCTGGGGCCAGCTTATACTTTTCGAAAGGATTTTGATGCGCAGAAAACTTTAACAATAACAATCAAAAATTTTAAACTTTTTTCAGAATTTTTAGAAAAATTTTAGGCATGCAGTTATTTTTTTTTAATTCCAACGGCTTTTTACCCTCCATTCCCGCCCAACCGACACGAGAGGCGCAGTCCGCATGACGTACGGAACCTTTTTTTTTAGTTTGTCTAAAACTATTCAGCTACAGAATCAAATTCATCAGCTGATTGGATATGCTTAAGATAGTATTTCAATTATTGAGAGTGGAAATGATAGTTTTCTTTATAGTAAAAATCGAGTTTGATACATCAAACGTGCTGGAATGAGAGTTAAAATCTTGACATAAACAACGGAATGATTCGTTTAGTTCAAAATTAGTTTTGCATGGCTTCAAAAACAGAGGTCGAAAGTGTCTTGACACTCGAGAGGGGACATTAAAATTTACCTCAGTCAGGAGGGCCGGGCTATTAATCAAGCCTGTCATTAATTTTACGATAAATATTATACCTAGCATTTCTCTACGACTTGCGAGTGTAGGCAAATTTATGAGCTTTAGACGATTTGTGCAAGGAGTGAGATTGTAATCTGAATCCGAGTTAAAGTCACGCAACGGCAAAAGCTAGAATTGTTTTTGAATTAATTCAATCCTCTCTGAATGAACTTGGTAGCGGATTGGGGATAGCGGAGAGTTTGGCTATGCCTCGATAGTTTTCTATAGAGGACCTGCTGCCGTTTTTGTGAAGTGGTATTATGAAAGCCTCCTTCCAGGCTGACGGAAAACGCCATGTTTAATTGACAAATTGAATAGAATTTGAATAGAGTTGCTAAAGGCTCGCAGATGTTCTCAGCGCAGTTTTCAAGAAAACTGGTCAGAATATAATCAGGTCCAGGCCTAAATGACGCTTTTAAGGTTTTTAAATAGTGTAAAACTTCATCGGAAGATATTACTGGAAAGCTCGTACGGATAGTCTCCACTTATAGGGAAGTCTACATAATAATTGGACCTAGAGAACTGAGCAAACATGTTGGCAATGAGTTGGCTGTCGCTACACACAGTGTTGCGATATTGTATAGCGGACGAAAAACCATGTACTTTACGCTTTGAATTTACGAAACCGTAAAATGATTTAGGATTGTTAATTAAATTCATCTTAATTTTACATAAATATGAATTATAACATTTCTTATTTAATGCAAAGTAGCTATGCCGCAAAACTGAGTACTTTACGTAATCACTGTGTAAGCCCGTTCTTTTATACAGTCTAAAAGAATCTGACTTTTAATTTTAAATTTTTTAAGCTCTTTAGTGAACCATAATTGTATTGGTTCTTCATGAACAATATTACGTTTTGGCACACTTTCGAAACAAATAGAAAACAGTATCATTAAAGTGCTCAACGCTACGCTCTTCGTCATCTCTATATATTGGCCAAGATAACTTTGAAAGTTCTTTGTTAATTTTCCTGAAATTTGCTTTCGCATAAACATATCCAGTGCTAGAAATATACGACTTATTATTATGTTTTTCATTTATGATTTCGTAGCTTAACTCAAGAGCGGGATGGTATGCATCCTCTGTCAAAACTAGGNTTAACTCAAGAGCAGGATGGTATGCATCTTCCGGCAAAACTAGGGGATCACACCGATTAATAGAGGCCTTCGGAACATCATCAACGTAAACGAGATCCAAGACCTTTCCAAACTTATTTGGACATATATTTATTTGTTTGAGGCAAAGTTCAGCGATTTCCTCCAGAAATAAATTGTAACTATCTCTAGATGAAACTGGTACAACATCGGTATCAATGATTTTCCATGAAATGTGTGGCAGGTTTAAATCGCCCAAAACCATCATAGAATCGGATGCCGTAAGCATTGCATTTACGGTCTCAAGTAAAGAAACTAGCTGCATATATACCGATACGGCAGAATTAGGAGGGATGTAGCAAAGAGCTAAATAAATATAAGTCTTTCCAGCCTGTACACGTATACATTTAAATTCGGTATATTCAATGACAGGAAGACTAACTTCCTCGGATGGTATCGATGAATGCACCGCAAAAAGAACACCACCGCCGATTCTGCCCACGCGGTCACTCCTGTATATTTGATATTCATTTGGAAGAATTTCGGAATTAAAAATATGAGGTTTGAGCCATGTTTCGGTCAAGGAAATAATATTATAATTGCAGTCAAAACCTTTTAAATATAAGTCAGTTAATTTGGTATTCAAACCTCTAACGTTTTGATAGTAAATACTTAAATTAGACTTGCGAGTTAGTTTTTTGATTAGAAAGTTTAGCTACGTTGTTATTACTTTTATTAGGTTTATATTCAAACTCGCAAACAAACGCCCCGGTCGGCCAAAATGAACTACTTAGCAGTGAATCAAAATCTTCGGCAGCAACATCAATTTTAAAAGATGAAATATCGCGATCGTATTTAAAATTAAATTTACGAATAAATACATCTTTAGTTCTAATTTTAGTCGATATGTATGACTTTATATCATCCGAAGAAGCATCTTTAGCAAATCTAGAGACAAAGATGGATCTTTGCGGAGGAATAACAACCAACTTTTTTGTAATGATGTCTGATGTGCGGTGCTCCGAATTATTCGGAGGAACTAAGTTAGACAGTGCAGCTTCAGGTGTTGATGGTAACACTGTTAAATCAACGGTTTGACTATTTTTAGATGTAGACCTAGTGGATATGGCTTTAGATAGCGGAGGCTCCAATGCCAGAGGGCATGGAGAAGAAAGAATAATAAGTTCCAAGGACTGGGATGGAGGATTTTTCTGACTAGATTCCCTGGCTGTCTTTTTAGGTGGACTAATAACACGTCTACCTTTATTTCCTCGGCTATCCTCAGAGTGTGGAGGGTTGTCGAGACATGTGAAAGACCTAAACATTTTTTCGTAATGCTTAAATTTCTCAACAGGCACCGACAGATCCTTCCCGATCTCAGCAAAACCATTCCTGGTCCCTCGTTAATAGCGTCTATTCAATACTCTACCGCTCAAACCAGCACATTTTATATGGGTAATCCCATCGCAGAGCCAGCATGACACATAGGAGTCGCAAAAAAGCAAAACAGTTTTGAAAACGATGTATCAATAAGAGATCCAATCAGCTGGTAAATATCAGTTGGAAAGCTATGTGGCGAACAGTTTTAAATACACTGTATATTTGACACCTAATAAACACAACGCAAACAGCTGTGACAAAGATGAAACAGCAGAAATGACAAAAAGAGCAAAAACAATGTGCACAAACAAAAACAATTGTACAACAACAATATATTATATGAAACAAAATACTCGGCACGTGCAATCAAGAATATAAATTTAAATTAATCAAATTTACAGGAAATTTTAATATTTTACTTATCTTTAAATTGTGCACCAGAAGTTTATTAAAACGTTTTTTAATTCTTTACTTTATTAAGCGTAAACCGCTTTATAAAACACAAAATTTAAACAGATCACAAAAAAACACAGCTTCACAGCTTTGGCGTTTGCGTAACTTATAGCCCATTAAATTTTAGTAGAGTAAAGTCGGCCGCTGTGTGTTAGTGGTAAGCAGTGTGCGCTTCCAATGCCTGGGTTCAATCCCTGATCAAAGCAACATCGCAAAAAAAAATATAGAACAAAGGTTTCTTCTTAACAGCGGTCATCCCTCGGCAGGCAATGGTAAAACTCCGAGTGTTTTTGTGCCATGAAAAACAGCTTCTCATAAAAAATACAATCGCCGTTCGGAGTCGGCGTATAACTGTAGGTCCCTCCGCTTTGTGTAACAACATCAAGGCGCACGCCACAAATCGGAGGAGAAGCTCGGCCAAACACTAACATATGTGTAAGCGCCAATCTATTATTATTATTATTATTATTATAAAGTGCAAATTTCAAGACGCTAAAAAATCTAGTCGATTTTTAATAAATTTTTTTCTGACTGCATTACGCATTTTTTCATACAAAGAAAAATTGTCGAATATATGTACATATAATCTGAATAAAAAGTTGAAAATTCAGCTGAAACTTTGCAGGTTTTTTATGATTTTTGCACAAAGTTTCAAGTGTGGATTTACATTAGCTAAACAAAAGAAAAATAGCCAAAATTGATCAAAATGTTGCACAGATGTACTCAGCAAGGAGTCAAAAATCGTGTTTTGCAAAAATGTAAATTTTATGTTTAACTGGTATTACTCTTAACCAGAGATGATGAAAACGGCCCTCAATTAGACATAATTACATTGAACCCATGGTTAAAAAATAAAAGGTTTGCTCAGAAAACAGTTTTCTCGCTCCCTCTTGACAAAATCGACTCCCTTAGCAGAGCCCTGTGTGTGGGTGCGTATGTGTGTCCAGCGTTGCCATAAGTCAAGATTTATCTTGAAAATCAAGATTTGTTGGGCTTTTTTTATTAAAAATCTTTAAAACAAAATTTTTTAAAAAGCAAAATTTTACATTGAAAATATCTTCAAAATGAAGATTTTTGTGTATGATGTGAGATTTTTAAAGTTTAAGTTAAAATTCTTAACTTATTTATATTATCCTTGCCACATCATTGTAAGCCGTAAATGAAGGAAGAAGAAAAATGAAATATGAAATCCCCTACAATATTATCTGCCTTCTTCTCTCGCACAGTAAAACATATACATACTCAAGTGCAGAGTTAGAGAGTGGAGGAAAAGAACAAACGGTATTTGGTATCCCCGCTAGTTTAAATGACAACAATGGAAAATTTCAAGTAAACTGCCATTTAAGAAACATTTTCTAATGAGTCCACATAGATTAATGTATAACCAGAAAAAAAAAGGAGCGGTTAGTGTTATAAAACATTATACATGTAAAAACATCAATAAAAAATCGAATTAAAAATCTCAAAATTGTTATGGAACTTTTACACAGAATGAAGTTTGGACTAACATGGTTGTAGAGAACGATCTATTCTTTCAAAAAAAAAGAACAAGTAATTTTTAAACAAAAAACTCAAGCGTCTTCAATTCTCGTATAAAAATTGATCGTCAATTTCTCCATGATCCAATGACCAGATCTAAACCAAATTAGTATGGGACCACCCTTGAGATACCACCTTTCCTATAAAAAGGTTATGCGGTAACATATACACATAAAAAAAAAAATTCCGGCAAATTGATAATCTCCTCCTTTTTTGAAGTCGGTCAAAACTTGCTAAATGTCGCTTCCCTATTTATATTTTCGCCAGTGTATATATACATATGTAAACTGTGCTACAAATTTTGTGATGACACGAGGCACTATTTATTTCAAGTTTAAGTGGTTATAAAAAGAATTTCGAATTTCGTGTCTCTTTTAGATATTTTTAAATTAAGATTTTTTGGGATCGATACGATTTTTTTTTAGCTTTAAAATCTTATTTTGAAGATTTTTTTGGAAAAAATTAAGATTTTTAGGGGACTTTCTCTGGAAACCTTTTGTAAGGGCATCGGCGTAGCCAGAATGAAATTTAGGGAGGGGCTGGAATTTAAGGGTACTATTTTAATACATATAAGGAAAATTTTAAAGTTAGCCCCTACCTGGCTACGCCCATGTGTAAGGGAGTGTCAAAACTCTAATGTCACTAGTGAACAAACCTTTAATAATTGAATCATGCATTAGACCTACCTGGGGCCAATTCTGTTTCTATGAAACTGTGAAGTGAGAATGTCAGTGAAAATTTAATTTTTTCACTTTATAGTTTCGATATATCAATTTAAGCGATTCTCGATCATATTTAAGGCTATTCCGTAAACATCCAGCAAGTAATTATTTGGTAGTTTTTCATAGGGCGTGTGTGAATCGGTAACAAAGTTCTATGGGCAGAGCTGTTGAATAATATTTTTACTATAGTGAGACAGTTTAGCCAATCTGCTGTGTGAAATGAAATCTTTTTTGACAGCAGTAAATTTTTGATATTTTGATATGATTTATGCGGAATAAAATATTACAAATTGAAATGAAATTAATATTTTAAGAACAAATCTACCATCGCTGATTGGAATTCATCAATTTAAGCATTTATTTAACGAAAAATTACACACATCAACAATATTTACGATTGTCAAAATTTTCTATGCATTTGTCAAAAATCCCACTAGCCTCATGAGCTACTGAAATTTTATTCATCTCATAGTTGTCAATAATTTATTCGGCGCGAACTTTGTTACCGATTCACACACGCTCATAGTAAAAAAATTTTTGACAAGTTAATTTATTGACATTTGAAAACAGAATCAAAATTTTATCTGAAGTGATGAAAAATATTTTCACTTCACGTTTTCAAAGAACAGGAATTGGCCCCCAGAAATGTTTATACACTTCCCCGCACTTAAAAAGGGACAATGCTTTTCACTTTTTTCTGAGTTATTTTTCTTTTATTTAATTTTCATTATTTTTCTATTATAATAGACTTTATTCTGTAACAAAAATCGTAAAAAAGCCAAAGTTTCAGTCTTTGTCGAAAATTACAAAACATTTCATCAAATTTTCAAACTGTTTTCTAAGAAGTTTTAGAATTTCTTGAGAATGCAGATTTGTAGCCCATTTAGTTTAAGTGTAAGAAGATGTAAGTTTGAAGTAACTGCGAGATATCGTTGATTTTTGAACATGCTTTTACTTACGATCTTCCGTAATTTTTGTTCCATATAAAAAATGCGAGCTTGCGTTATCAAAGTGAATACAATCATCTGTTACTAATGTTGTTGTTTTTGTTTAAATAATTTTAAAACATCTTGTGATGGTAAATTCATACACCATCAGTCTTTCAAGGTCTAGTGTTCGGACTCACCCGACCAAACAATTAAAAGTCTACAGATGGATCTTAAAATTAAATCTCTGTATACAGTGGCCGGTCCAATGTTTGTATTTGCCTTTAACGGAATGCTGACTACGTAACAATTATCAACATATGTACAGCTACCTTAATATAGGAATATAGGATAGTCCGTAGATAACTCATAAAAGGCTTAATTGAATCTAAAGCAAATCAACTCTTATACCAAAACACTAAATAGTTTCTGTATTTATAAAAAACCAGTGTACCGAAAAAACCGCAACTGAGGAACTTTAGTTTTCATAAAGTTTTAAACTACTCTGTGGAGAATCAAATGTTAGATAGGGCCTTTTTATTTTGAGGTAAATATACGTATTAGTTTAGAACAGAGTGTCCAGATTGGCCAATTTGGCGATTTTTTTTTTTTGATATTTGCACCTAAAAGTTTTGGAAATCGCCATTGGCGATTTTTGGCGATTTTTTTTCATTCAAATACATTTTTCCAAATTATAAAAATATACAAAACTTAGTTTTCCACGATAATTTTACAGAAGAGACTAATGAACTGCGTGATAGACTTGACTTAACAAGCATATTAAAAGACTGTCAAAAATGTTTGATCACCCTAATCGAAGAACTTTTGAAACGATTACGTAGTCAATTAAATACTTTTAAAAAAGCTTTCATTTTGTCACCAGGAAAGTGTGTGAATAACAAGAAGACGAGTTTCAGAGACCTACCAATTCACCATTTAACTTTGAAGGAAAGAAAAGCAGCGGATACTGAATATTTAAATCTTTTAACTTTCTTACGGAATAACTTTTCTCATTGCCATTCCATCTCTGCAGAATTTTGGATAATTGCTTACGGAGTGAAAACAGCAACAGGCAATAAAATGTTTGGAAATATAAGTAAATTCATTTTATTATCCTTGCCGCACTCACATGCTTTGTTGAGCGCGTTTTTTCCGTAATGAATTCTACAAAAACTAAGATTCGAAATAGGATGAAGTTGGAAAGCCTTAATTCAATAGTTCGAATAAAGTGTTATATGAAGGATAACGCAACTGCAAAACGTTTCCAATATCAAACAGTATGTCATTAAGGTTGAGTAGCTCAATATATGAAAACAACAGAAATGTAATTCATTCAGATACTATAGGTGATTTTAAAGAAGAAGAATTGTGGAAATAGCTGATCATTTAATTTTTAGTGCCGAGCTCTTAAAAGCTGATTGTGCGATTAATCAATTAATATGAGTTATAATAAATTTAATAATTGCGCAGTCCTATTCCAAAATGTGTTGAAACAAATATTTTTAAAAAGTATGCATATTTTTAAAGAAAATTGTTTGTAGATCAATATTATATAAATGATTTGTTTTATTTATTATTAACCCTTAATTAGGCGCATAAAGAAAATCACACAATTAGTCGCATGGGGTCCCCAGTGAGCCCAATAAAAGTGTTGAAAAAAAGAGTTTTCAAAATAACAAAAAGGAAGTGTATATTAACAAAAATATCAAAGTACTCTATTATCGTTAACTTAAAAAAGAAAAACATAATTCGACTTCAAACTTAAAAAAAAATTGAAACTTACTTCCGCCAAAAAATGTTACGTTAATAGGCGCAGGGGGTCAGCACTCAAGCGAGTAGCGACACATTTGTACACGACGCTGTTCTAACCGTAACTAAATAAATAAAACGAAATGTATTTTGGCATAAATATTAAAGCTCTTTATTATAGTTAACTTTAAGAAAGAAAAGCATAACTTTGACTTCAAATTTAGATACAAAAATAAAACCTAAAAAATGTTACATAAGTGGTCGCATGGGGTCAGGGCATAAAAGAGTAGCGACAATTGTGTACACATCGATGTTCTGGCCGTGACTTATTTACGTATCCCGCGGGGAGTTAGGAAGCTAGACAGAGCGCGAGTACGCTCCAAGCACTCCAATACACTTTTTTTTCAACTTGAAATGACCTTGACCCCATGCGCCTAATTAAAGGTTAAAGGTATTATATTCGTTGTTAAAAACTATATTATAACAAGATCTCATTTTTAAAATAAAAGATTTTTTAAATCGATTTCATGAATTTTATTTAAAAAAAATTGTGATTTTTTTCAGAAATTTCGCTTTTTTTTAAACAATCTAGACACTCTGGATTAGAACCCTATACCTACTTCTAAACAAAAAAAACGTATTGACACTTAAACTAATGACACAATTACTTTAATTTACATACGTCATTTTTTCCTGCGTAATTGCCTACATACTTACATAAGTGGAAAATCTTAAAAGGAAATGATGAGTAAACATCTAGATAACCGTTCGACCAGACAACCTCCTACCGATCAGGTGATAATATTTATCATTTAGAAACATCAACAAGTATTCTGCATAATTGCGATGAGGTCTGACTCATGTGAATCATTATTGGTTTGCGATGTACGGAAAAATGCCTCCGGGAAGAAGAATGGCTTTATTTCCATGTACATACCAGGGATGTTGCGAATATTTGCATTCGTATTCGTTATGCGAATGATTCGCATCATTGTACACATTCGCATTCGACATTCGCACTCGAACCAAATGATACGAATGTTTTGCGAATGCGAATGTCTACATGGGCAGAAAGTCCATTCTAATATCGTTGACAATAAAATTTTTTCTAAATGCTCGAGTGCTCAAGCCGGAAAGTAAGTAGACGGTACGCATGCGCAGACAGCGTGGTTATCTTACTTGCTCTCACACAGAGGCTGTGTGAGGAAATTATTTAATCCTGGCAATCCTAATCAGGATAATGAGATAAATTTATGAAATTATTATATTGTCGCTGATTCTTGATAAGTGTACAAAGTTTGTATTAAAACTGTCCGTTTAAAGTGGGTCAAAATCGAGTTCAAAGGAGTTGGTTACAAACATACATACATACAAACATACAGGTGAAGCTAATAAAAGGGTGTTAAAAACCGAGCTCATCTCGGTGAAAATCCTCTCGATTGGTGGAAAACTAAACTAAAATACGACAAATTGACAGGTCTGGCCCGAAAATATTTGAGCGCTCACCCGCCAGCGTCCCAAGTGCATAGCTGCCAACTTAGCTCAAAACGTGCCATTTTTGGCCCTCCTTTACTTCAAATGGCACTTAGTTTTTCAATTCGGCACAAAGTGCCAAAATGGCTCTTTTGTAAAAACAATAACGTTTCAATACATTTTTGCGTGTAGTTACTACTTTTCTCAACTGAAATTTTCTAATTTATAAAGGCTATTCAACTGGTTTATCTTATTTTATTATTGCACTTTTGTTTTGGAAATGTGGTTCTTCTTTTATTGCTAAATGGGAATGATTAAAAAGAATGGCACTTTTATTTTTCTATTTGGCACTTTTTCATCACCAATATGGCACCTCATAGCTGAGGTTAGTTGGCAGCCCTGTCCAAGTGAGCGATTGTTCAGTGAAGCAGGCCTTACATGAGCCTCTAAGAAATCGCCTCATGGGGAAAAGGCAGCAAAATTACTTTTTTTGAAATATGATAGGCCCCTTTTAAACTTTGACTACTAGATTAAAACGCTATATAGGTTAAGAACTCTTTCAATGTTCTAATAATTTAAAAAAATTTTAAGTAATAAAAACGCTACCTTAAGTCGATTATAGCTTTTCCTATAGTTATTCCTAACATTCGCATTCGCATTTCGAAAGTTCGCATTCGCGAATGTGAAAAAGATGGCATTCGAAACATCCCTAGTACATACATATGAATGTATGAATTTACATTAGGGTGGTCCAAAAATAATAAATTTTAATGCTCTCACACCTTAAGCTTAGTATCCAGAAAAGCAAAAACTCTTTGAAATAAAAAATTTTCTGAGGCCGATCACAGCGCTCAAAGCTTTCTATGTAGTATTTTATAAGGGAAAAAAGAATTTTTCATAAACATGGTATAGAATTTTTGAAAATCAATATTTTTCGATTGGAAACCCCCGTTCCTCTTCAGGAGACTTGGTACAATAATATGCTATTGTTTATTTAACCATTTTTTAATACTAATGACTTTTTATGGGTTCCCCCATTGAATTTTTGGGGTTTTCGGGAGACCTGTAAATGGTTAATAAACAATTGGGTATTATTATTGGAAGTCTCCTGAAGAGAAAAGTTGTTTTTTTTCCCTATATAAAATACATAGAAAACTTTGAGCGCTGGGAGCTAGGAGAAGAACTCTATACCAGTTTTAAATAAAACACAGGATTACATTCTTTCCGGTATAGAACATCTATAGGAGGTGAGAGCACAAAAATTCTCGCTTCCCTTTTTTGGACCACACTTATGTAGGTACATACATACACATATTTTAAAATATTGAAAATTAATAACTTTTGATTGCATTGTCTTGTTTTCTTGCAGCTGATAAAATCACAGTTTTTTTGCTTCATAGATGGACGCATTTCTATGTAATATACATATGTACATACATATGTATGTACCAAGTTAAAAGCTACATACTAGAGATGGGTGCGGGATATCAGGAGCGCCGGGCCGGGATGGGCGGTATCGGGAAGGTCTTTAAAAATTTTGCGGGTGGGACCGAACTAAAATCCTTTCCCGACATTCCCGATTAAAACCCACAACCTCCGTAAATTCAGAAAATCTTCCTTAAATACATTTTATGAAAGAAGCACTTTTTTATGTTTTATTGACATGAAAACGAACAGCAATGCAAAAAAAAAATAATATGAAGATGGCAGACGGGACCCGCGGTACAATTCTAAACACGTCAGAATGGGCGGGTTTGGGACTAAGAGCGCGGATACCCACGAATGTGTACGTAGCGTCGCGTAGAAGTACATGGAAACATAACAAGTTTGCAGTTGATAGAAAGAGAGAGAAGCAACGTCTACGTCACGGTAATGCGGTGGTGAGTTTTTGTTAATACGTATATCCCATAAGATAGATCGTGTCAGCTGACACTTCTCCGTTTTTCCGTCCGTGAGTAACTGCGCTTTTAAAAATTTAATTTTGGGATGGGCGGTATCGGGATTGAAATATTTGTCCCGTGCCCATCTCTACTACATATCTTCTTGTTTATGTCCATACAGATCTACATACCCACACTTTTCATTAAACACAGTTACGTTGTAAACAATATGCAAATATTTACATACATACAAATACATTTATGTATTTGTTCCTTAGTCATATATGTATACATAGTAGATGCTTGTGTCTAACAATGTATGGATGTACATATCGTTGCCTTAATATAGAAAGGCCCTATCTCACATCGTCGCTGAAATGCACAAAGCCGTAACTAACTAAAATCTTTTATTGCATAAAACGATTTGGGGCCACATAATGCGATCAAATGCATCATAATCAATTAAAACGTAAATTTTCGATTTTTAGTTAGTTACGGCTTTTTGTATATCAGCGACGATGTCAGATAGGGCCTTTCTATATTAAGGTAGCGATATGTAGGTATTTATAGCCAAATAAATAAGTTTCAAAGTTTTGCGGTCCCAGAACTATCGCATACGCTCCCCCTATGCGACAACGACTGTGGAAGCAATAACTGTCGCACCAGCGCCGCTTAACACGCTGCGATGTTGGCGGCGGTACGTCCAAGATGGCACGCGATAAAGCACGATAGGGAATTGGTTAAACGGAATTCCTGGTCGCGGGCGCGGCTATCAGAGTGCTTGGTGGGTTGCACCGACCTAAATTGCGCTGCTGGTACAATTGTCGCAACTGGATAACACGCTATCCTATAACTGCATACAGCAGCGAAAGTTAATTCAATATCGACTGTTTACTGTTAGTTGGATATTTGCGTACATATGTACATAAGTATTACTTATGTATGTTTAGTCATTTACTCCACTAGTATGCATTGCAGCAATTAGGTACAAACTTACAAATAGAAAACAATGTTTTTTTTTTTATTTAACAGCTTGTGCGCGGGTCACTCTTGATTTCACAGAAACGCGCGGGCGCGTGAATTGTTTAAACAAACCAACCGCTTTTATGCTCCGCTCCAGCGAGCGTTCCGCGAATAACTAACCGGTTTAAATTGTATAATTTCAATCCAAACTTCTCAGCACCAGTCAAGCTAAACGCGCTGCTCCTAATACTCCTACTACTATTGTTATTATTGTTGGGGATACATATTTCAACTCCCCTGTGCGCTATGAAGCAGTAAACAAAAAATTACACCTACAAAACTATGCTATGTATGCTAAAAAGTCGAGTACTTGTGTACCAAAGTACAATAAAAACCCCTGAATCTTAAATTCCCCCTTAATATGTATGTATGCATATATAGATATGTATATGTATTTCAATCACAGTTGACTAGCTTTATTTTGCATAAAAAGTTTAATTCAACCAGTCATTCCCAACACAGACAACAAAAACTGGAAATGTGGAATATCGAATAAAGAAAGTTATCACATTTACAACAACAAAAGCAGAGAAGATTTAATAACAAAGCAAGACATAGGTATGTATGTACATTAGGGTGGTCCAAAAAAATGCATGTGAAAAAGTAAAGTCGAAATTTGTCGCTCAAAGCACCCAGTTATCCATGTATTTTATATGGGGGAAAAAACAACTTTTCGTAGAAATTAATAGAGTAGTTAAAATCAATATTTTTACCAGAAAACTCTGTTTATCTGCAGGAGATTCCCAATAATAATACCCAATTGTTTATTTAACCATTTTTCATAGCAACTATGTATGTATGTATAATTTATAAGTCCGCCAAAAACCCACACTTTTACAAAACTATTTTATTCTACTTTTATTCTATTTTAAAACTACATACTGCTAGCTTAGAAATTATATTTTAATGCAAGAAGAAAGAACATTTAGAAACATCTAAAAGATCGAACCAGCTGCATAGTCTATGGATAAAAACTTCCAAATCTCGTGTATATATAAGCGAGTCATTTCAGCATGCTACTGTGGCTGCTTTCGTCACTGCCGTGCGCTGTGATTTCTTACCGTATCTATTCAGTGATACGCAAATTTGCTACTCACAGATGCCAAGCAATACAAAAACTTTTCATTTCAAATCTAGATCTTAGGTGAACTAGTTTGAAACTATAGAAAAAGGGATACAAAGCGATCTAGATCTCATCTGTCGAGTTTAGAACTGGTTCGGAACTATCGACTGGTAGAACCAAAACTGAAAAATTTTTTCTTGCTACTTCTTTAAAAGCGACAGTTAGGAAAAACAATATTTATTTATATTCATTAATTTTTTTATCTTACTGTCGGTTTCACGAAATCAATTTAAGTGAAAAATTATTTTTTCTGTCAGTTTCCATACTAAATTCAAATAAAATAATCATTTTTCACTTAAATTGCTTTGTGAAACTGAATATTACAATTTGTCAATTAAAACTCTATTAACTGAAACGAGAGTGTCAAACAAATGCATACACGAAAAATTTTTAAAAGATCTCATTAAAAAGTTGAAAATTTGCACGAAAATTTATTGAATTTTTCTACGTTTTGCACAGGCTTTAGAAATAAGAGTTTTACGTTTTTTGTTCCAATGTAAACTATATTTTTATAAAAAACTAGGGAAAACAATTAAAACAAAAAATGGAGCACTGTGAAAAATTCTCTGTGCCAATTTGTATGTATACAAGGCGCTTCAAATCGGCTGTGAATTCTATCTTTTCAAGCTAATGCCGATTTCGTTTCTACCGAAAAATGCAACCTTCTCGTTGCTCTCTGCGCACAAACACTAACAAGAGGGGGATGGGAAGGCAACATTTTTTGTAGAAACGAAATCGCCATAAGTCTTGACAACTGCAATATTATCGTAAGATTTTGATTTCCATCCTTTTATTTCTTTATAAATCTGTTGTTTATTTAATTAGGTTAAGTTTTCAGAAACGTATCTAGTAATAAGTTCAAAGATTTTCTGTTATTCGACTTTTTGCATTGAATTTTTTTATGAAATACGGCACTGCAAAAGACTATGTCTTAATTGTGTTTTAATAATAAACTTAACTAAACAATACTTTGTTAGTGAGATTTTAAGCTTTAATTTTTTAAATAGTTTTTGTAATATATTGAAGTTACTTTACGTTTAAAACTTTTTTATTTCTTTATTGAACAAATATGGCAAATTTTTATGTGAGTGGCAACGCTGGCTAGCATGCCAAAGGAAAATTAACACGAACTATTCATGTTTCTAAATTCTCTAGAACCGAACCAATTCGGTGCTAGTGCGTTTCCTCACGGGATACATTTGTATGTGTAAATAAGTATGTACCATGTACAACATATGCGCGTAAAAGTTGAGAGTATGTACCAGTGAGTGTATGTGCGCCAGTGAGTGATGGAGCACACGAAATGCTACCAGGGATGCCGTTTGGATCTAAATAGATCCAATTGAATACATTTTTAGACGAATTTTTGCGGGATACTTATTTTTACCTTCCTTTTATTAGCTCGGGATGTAACTATGTAATATCGATGCGCCTAAAAGATGCAGCGATTTCTATTCTCAAGTTACATACGGTATGTAATAGGGAGGTTTTAGTTTTTTAAACTATAAGTTTATTTCCTATCAGTATAAATGTGGATACTTTTTTAAATAGGCAAAATTTTATATTTTCTATAAAGTTTTTTTTCGTTAAAAAATCGATTTTCATTAATGACGTTTTTTAAATGTTTTAAAAATCGCTACTTGACCGTGAAATTAGAGCATTTTATATTTTGTGAACGAAACAATGAACATATGAAGAGATCTCACCAAAGCAGTGTAAGGCGCAATTGTTTAGTTAGCTAAAAAAGATGCTTTAAGCAAGATCTTAATATATATATATAAGAAAATATATCTCTTTCATATCACATATTTTCATTTGTTAAGTTAAAAAGAAAGAAGATCTCAATGTAGTTTAAATACACTGTTCAAAAAACAAAATCTGATTTATTTAAGGAAATTTTTATGAATTTTACTGAAAATACTTTAAATACACTCTAAATTTTGTTTATTTATTTGCGCATATTAAGGGCCAGTTTTTCAGTGCACGGCCGTGGTTTAAACTAAGTTTAAACGCCCGATCTGGCTGGTTTAAACTAAGATCAGCCAATCAAATGCCAGCCAGCTGTTCAATTTAAACTCAGTTTACTTAATCTAAGTTTACACTGGCACTGAAAAACCGGACCTAATAGAGCTAACTATTTTCCTCTTTTAATGTGTGCAAGTTGGCACACCGCGTAATAAAATTAAACACTGCCTGTTTACTTTAACATACCAAATTTGTCGCAGAGGGGAAAATAACACATAAGATGTTTAAAATAGAGTAAATGTAATCCCCTAATGTTTATTATTTGAAGGAAATGTATTTTTAGTTTAAACATTTTTGCAACTTTAAACATTTCATGTGTATATTTTAAAGATCTCAAGTTCAAAATCAAATACTGAACATCTTATACGTATGTATATTTATACAGATTCCTGTTGAAAAATAGATACTTTTCATTAGTAGTTTTACACACACTTTTTAGAGTGTACAGGTACAAATGTAACATATTAATTACTATTTATTATACTTACTTTGCAAAATACTTATGCATAAAAAATTGTATTTATAAATTGAAATAACAAATGTTTGATTTTATGAAATATAAAAATATATATACACGTATTCCAAGTCCTTAGGATGGGTTAAATTATGTATTTTTCTTGAAAATGTTTGGCCTTCTTACAAATTATGAGATGGATACGTAAAAAAAGAAGAATGGATACATTTGGATACATTTTTGGCTTGGTCGGTGATACATTTTCTTGGGACGGCGCGGCAACACTGAATGCTACTATCTCACTGTCTATATGTCTGCCTTAAGACGGTCAATGCGACTAAGTGTGATACCCTGAAACTTGTTTTCACACTGGAAGCTGGTTGATTTCGTGATGGCAACGCACTTTTTATAGTTTTATTGATTTCCTTTGTTATGGGGAGATTTGCAGTGCAAAATTAAATGAATGCTACTGTACTATTTTTTTTTGTGTTATTACGATCCCCCTCTCTTGACACTTATTATATTCTAATTTAGTTAAGAATACACACACATGCTTTAGTGTTTCATTGTTTGTATGGTACTTTGGAAAAACGAATACACCTTTCCCGACATGTTCCCTCGAGCAAAGATGAAACACTGCGAATATACCGACACCCACATTTTATATCACTGAAGCAATTGTGGTGCAATGGGGTATAGTAAGGCTTTTGGGTAGGCAGTGGCAGTTGCTCGTGTGGAGCGGCTAAGGTCTGATATGGCCACCATCCAAGTAATGGAGCAAGGAAAGATTCACATACGGCCTTGGAACGTCTGCCACGTAAAAACGGAAAAATTTGGTGTTGCATGTGTAGTGAGAGAGAAAGAGGAAGAGACCTTGTCGTCGGGTACTGTCGTTCCCCCAGTGGACGAGCATGTCACCATAGCCCGCATACAATTTCGAAATTTTTCAACAATTTTGCCGACGGAAGGGTGTGGCGTTCAAAAGATTTCTTATAGCAGCGGTTGGAGCGCACCAACAGCCACTTGCGTGTTACTATATCGGAATCGTGCTGGGCGAAACCGATCCAGACTTAGCCGGGGCCCAAAACATGGTAGTCTGTAGCAAGAGGTTCCAGCATAATATTATCCATCAAGCGACATGGCTGTCTCCTGTTCGAAAGACGAGAAACCAAATCGATCATGTTGTTATACACGGAAGGCACTCGTCCGTATTTTGGCCGTAACTATGATCCGAGTGCCAAGCAATGACACACGAATCGCAAACTTGTTCCAACCAAGGGAGCCAATTACGAAATTGCGAATGCGGCTAATCTAAATGCCTGAGGGCTCGTCAGGGTTAGTCAGGAAATCGCGCAGGTTGAACAGTCTACAGTCTTAGAAAGTGCTGAGATGATTCCACCTCATCGTCCTCATGACAGCTGACACAAAACGGTTCAGGTAAGATTCCGCGTGAATACCAATCGCACAAGGGCCTGTCAGCACCCTAACCCATAGCGAAAGCTATGACTTCGCAAGCGCCAGGACATTCTTTGACCGCGCTTACGTCATAGTTTTAGTCCAGTGCTTGCTGAGTTTACATGAGGCACAACTGTAGAAAAGTGAACCGCAGGCGGACAGAGCTGTTCCCAGCTGCTCCACACCCCGTTATAACGCTTCAATCCCGGCACCCAAATGAGCGTGGTCACTTATTCCCTTCGAGCGCACCACCATAGCGTCCAGCGCTTATAGCCCCCTGGATATAAGCGTATATGGTTACGCTTCTAAGTGACGTCACAATCTTCAGAAATGAGTTACCCCTTCCTTTCCGCCTGAAATATACTGCAAAAGTCCGAAAGCTTGAACATAGTTCGAAGGAGACCTCCCGGCAAAAGTCACCTCCACCAACTCTACCTTCAAGTTTTGGTCCGTCCGTGAAGAAGTCCACCGCCCCCTTTATATATTAGTGACTCTATGTTATCGTTTTCGGGAAATTGTATTTCCTATGCCCATTTGATACTAGTATCGATACCTGTATGGCATCGTACTGTATTCAAACCGTATAAACACAGTAAATATATAGCGTAACGACTTTGATTTGTTTCTATTTCTGTTTTTCTGCCTTTACGCAGAAAAGTAAAGTATGGAATCACATTACCAAGATTGACAAAAGCTCGGCTTAGTGTTTAAGAATCTGAAATTTTCGTACATAGAACCAATTTAAAGAAGGATTTACTGATTTTCTGATGAAAGCTAGTTTTTATATTTGGTTTATTACGCACTGCAGTCGTTAAAGATTTCTTGTTAATTTTCATTAACTGCTTCATTCACCTTATGTCAAAAATTTGTTGATCAAAAGGATAAAATATCGATATTTTGTTTCCGGTACCACTACCAATATTTGTATCGATACTTAACTTCTGATACATCATTTGATACTGGTATCGATACTTTTATGGTATCGCAACATCCCTATGTAGCAGTATAAGGTAACCACCCCTTTTTACCTTCTTCTCTCAATATTAGGCTTTCATGACAGCTTGCTATCCACGCTTAGGCCTAAGTACTTGAACCTGCCGGAGAGCTGCAGGCGGACACTCCGATGTAAAAGCCACATCGGAAACCCTATAATAGTAATAATAAATTGGTCGGTAACTGGGCTCGAACCCAGGTCTGCGGAATGGTAGTGCGCGCTGTTAACCACTACACCACAGGGGCCGGTAACTTATAGCTCGTAACAGTACTTCTAAAGTTAATTTTTGTATTTGTAATTTTTGCCAATGTTTTCTTTGTATTATAGTCACACTTATGTACATTGCAGGCTTTTTATACCCGAGCGCACTTGTGCACAAGGGTATATTAATTTTGTTCACATAACGGTTGTTTGTAACAGCCAAAACGAATCGAGATGGATATAGACAAATGTATACATAAATGCTCAGAATGAATAGAGAAATCGATTAAGCCATGTCTGTCTGTCCGTCCGTCTGTCCGTCTGTCCGTCCGTCCGTGTACACGATAACTCGAGCACAAAATTGAGATATCTCAACGAAATTTGGTATGTAGGTTTCCGTTAATTCAAGGTACGTTGGTATTGAAAATGGGCGTAGCCACGCCCACTTATGGTTACATGTGTATATCTTGGTAACCGCTGCACCAATTTCTTCCAAACTTGGCACAGTTGTTGGCCTTGGTACAGCATACTAAATCGCCGAAAATTTCGAAAAATCGGGCAATAACCACGCCCACATCCCATATAACGGTAATTTAGAGAAATACAAAATCTTCGATAAATCAGTAAATATTAAAGCTAATTTATTCAAAATTGATGCTTGCAACAATTCTTTACCAAGAAATACGTTTATGGTAAAATTTTGGAAAATGGGCGTGGCACCGCCCACTTATGATCACATATATGTATATCGGTAACCGTTCTACCAATTTGTACCAAACTCGGTATTTTTATTGTGCTTGCCACATAAAAGCAAAACGTTGAAAATTATTGAAATCGCACTAAAATAACGGCCGCTTTTCATATAACGGTAAATTTCAGAAATGCTTAAAACTGCAATATTTCGAAATTTAAGGACGCTAATTTACTCAAAATTGATACACCCCGGCTTACCATCTAGCGGTAGGTTTCGGAAAGGTGAAAAAACATATATTTAATACTTGCGCCGGGTATTTAATGTTCGGCTCAACCCGAACTTAGACTTTCTTACTTGTTTCCTTTTGGAATAAAATGTTCGGAACACCTACGACACACTCACGTTTCGAATCAACAATGCATGGCAACGGCAACAATGCATGGTATGTACAGTCAGTGTCAAATGTAAGTGTACACCTTGTTCTAATATAATATTCACAATTATTTTCATGAAAATTAAATATTTATGAAAATATAGTTCGTTCTATAGCATAAACCTTATAAATAAAAGTTTCACACTTTATATAAAATAGATTTTGATCACGCGTTATATGGAAGAAAACGCGGAACATCCTCCACAAAAAAATCTAAAAAATCAACAGTAATTTTAACGACTTGAAATTTTCTAGAAATTCTGAATAGAAATGTTAATGAAAACTTTCTGAATTTTTATGAACCTTATATAAAGTGTGAAACTTTGATTTATATGGTTTATGTTATTTTTCATGAAAATAATTGTGAATATTACATTAGAACAAAGTGTACACTTACATTTGGCACTGATTGTAACTATGCTTTTGTACTTGAAAGTTTATTCCGGCAAAAAACAATAATAAATATAAACGCGATTTCACGCGTCTTGAAACTCGTACTTTGTCCTACTCAAATTTAATGAGCTATAAAAGTGCACATCAATTTTTCTAAAAATTCGGAATAAAAAGTTTAAAACTTTTTACAGAAATTGCTAAAATTTTTTGAAGTTTTATAAAATTTGTAAAAAGGTTTGAAATTCAGATTTATATGGTGCTTGTTACATAATGCCTTAGGCTTTTCTAAAAAATAATAAACATTAAATAAAGAAAAGAAAAATAACCAAAACTGGTCAAAATTTCACTTAACTGAATCAGCTTGCCACAAGTGTACATATACATATGTATTTTTTATTTGTAACGTTTTTATCAAAATATATTGTTCTTCAGGCGTCCAACTTTTGAATCTTACCTGGGGTAAATATCCTCCAGTTGAAACAGTCCTGCCAAGCTAAATGTTCATCTGGTAACCCTAAGTAGGGGCCTTCCCCGACATGCAAACAATACCAGTTCCGTATTGTGGGGATGACTGCGCTGCCGCAGGTGACCTCCCAGCTAGTTACCAAGTTCAGGTAACTTTCAATCAATGAATCAAATTAAAAAGAGTATCTAAAAATCCTCCCCTAACCATAAGTGCCACATCATCTGCATAGGTGACCACCCGACATCCCGATTTTTCTAGTTCCTACAGAAGATCGTTTTCAACCGCGACCCAGAGCAGGATCTCCACCGGCGTGCGGAATGCCCCTATTGACTCTACGCAGATGGGAAGCCCTCCGCCACGACAGTTTCGTCGCGAAGTAAGCTTTAAATAAGCCCTATTAGGTTGGTTTCAACCCCCAGAGACTATTGCCCCGAAACGACATTGTCGGGGAAGGCCCCTCATGCATAATCTTTGAGTGTAGGCAACTTTAACAGTGTGTGTATATCGGATCTACCGACCGTCATTTGCAATAAGTATTTTGACCTTTCAACACTCTACCATTAGTTGAGTTTGACGACAAAGATTGATAGACTCTCCGATTTGGGTATGGCTTAGTAGAGCCGCTACAGCAACAGCAACAATAAACAGCCAGGCGTCACAGGCGAAGGTAATGAAGAAGGCAGGATCCACAGCTCTCAATGGAAGTAGAGAACAGTAATGTTGTACAAAGCTGCGATTGCAAAAAAGCTCGTCTTAAGGTTGATGTAGCACGATATAATGGATCAAAGTAGGAAGTATCGCATTCCTAAAATGAAAGCTTTACTATACATAGGCGAGATCGGCCTATAGGTCTACAAATGAAAAACTAGTAACCTTTGCGGCATTTGTAGAAACCACAGAGCGACTGCTTTCTTAAACTTCTTTGGAACCGATAATACTGCACTATGATCTGGCGACTACTATTTGCTGGTCAAAAGTCGAGAAGTAACCAAATTTATTTTAAACTTAGTGTTTGGGGGTTCGAATATGATGCCAGATTTTTGAAATTCAAAATGGCCGATACAATACGGCGACCAAATTTTATAATTTTTCTTTTTCACCAAAAAGTTATACATAAGGGGGTTTTCGCTGATTTCGAATCCAATGTCAGATTTTTGGAATCTATAATGGTGGATCCAATATGGCGACCAAATTTTATAATTATATGCGTACCGATTTTGAGTGAACTATGCTTTATTCACTATGCAAACTTAAAATGCAAACATCTTGCGAAAATTACCTAATCTAGAAATTAAATTTGCGTGTTTCGGCGTTTTTTTTGTGTCATTTTAGCTAACCTACAGTGTAATTGGTGTGAAAGACGCCCTTTAGAGGAAAATTAAAACTGTTTTGAATAAATACATATGTATATTCAATGTATTCGAAAAACTATAAACGTATGTATTTAAATATGCTTCAGCCTCAGTAAGCCCGCGATAAACATGCCGCTTGTTTATGTGAATTCAAATGTTGTGGCACCATGTGGCTATCTAAGTACAAATTCTGAATCAAAACTTCAAGTCGGTTATCGTCATCCAGCAGCAATAAAACGTTATATTTATGAACTAGTGAACCCGCATGGCGTTAAAATGCCCAAAACTTAATTTCAAAAACACAAAAAACATTCCAAATGTTATTCAGAGTTAAAAGAGATCCGTGTGCCAGTTAAGAGCAGTCTAGCATAGTGCAATTTTTAGTTTCATCAAATTTCAAATCACCCTATATCGATGAAAAAAGTTCATAATTAAAAAATAAAAACTTTTCCACACATCTACAGGTAAGGTCTTTAATTTCACCTGTAGATAATTTTTGAAGCTCCCTTTCAAAAGTATTCCCACACTAAAATCTTCTTAAATCTCTTTCGTCTGACATTATGATACAAATGTATTTCAATATACTGAAGAAATAATTTGAATTTGATTGTTCGAACAAATGGCAGCCCTCCTAAATAAATGTATAATTTGAATGTATCTTTTTACACACGTAGCAACCCTTTTCAAACATTCCAAATGATCTACCTAAAGATTTCTTAACATCCTTTCGTTTGACTACGGTATTTTTATATTTCATATACTTTGTATTACTTAATTGAGTTAGACCTTTCAAACAGATGGCAGCCCTCTTCAAAATTATTTTCAAGCTTAATCCTTGTTAACTCTCCTTCGCCTGACATCGCGATATATATTTTAATTAACTGATTAATTAAGTGGAATTTGATTTTTTAAACATGTGGCAAGTACAGTTCAGGAATAAAAGTACAGTTCAGAAATAAAAGTATTTCAAATTTCAATTTTCGATTGATACCCATATTTTAATAATTCATTAAACTTATTGAATAATTTGAATATAACTTTTTAAACAGGTGGCAGTTCTCTTTCAACACCTCAAAAATATTCTTAGCGTTCAAACTAATGATTTCTTAACACTCCTTCGTTTGACATGAATATTTTGATGTTTCATATAACTTGTGTATAAGTAAACTAAATTCGACATTTCAAGCAGGTGGCAATCCTCTTCAAAATATTTTCAAACTACTACTTTCTGAAACCCCTATAGTTTAGTACCCATATGGTAATACATATTTTTCTTACCTAATATGATTTTTTAAACAGCTGGCAACCCTCTTAGTTCAGCTAAGAAACAAAGCTTTTCAAAACCTTTTCGGTTGATACCCATTTTGTAATAATTGATTTATTTATTTTTTAATGAATTGAATATAAGTTATTAAAGGTGGCAACTCTTATCTAAAAAGTTAAAACTTATTGCACATACAGTCCAAGCCTTTTAATTTGACACGATATTCATGCGTCCAACTTGTTTCCGCGTTGGACGGATATATTGGACCTAGGTAGAACTAGTTTAGCCTTGGAAAAACTAGTTTGTCCTGGGATCGGGTTTGGCCGGTAACATATATATAGATAAGGTCAAAAGGAAAAGTTTAGAGGCTATTCATATCGAATTTCTCAAAAAAAAATTATGGGACACTAATATACATACATATGTGCTATAAAGGAAGGTTTGATGCAATACTAAAAGAGAAAGATAATGGACACTAGAATTTAAATTAATGGCGGTGTAGCATTTATTAACTGGAACCGGAAAATACATTTTCTTCAAAATTACTACTTTATCTGCATTTTTGCACTAAAAAATTTAATATAATCAAATAAAAGTTCAGAAATCAGGCTCAACTGGTCTCTTGCAAATATCGTAAGCTTTCATAAAAAAAAAATAAAAATTAATCAAATTAAGTGAAAAATGAAGGCTCCAGTGAATTACGAACACTAAATACCAGTTTTCAACCACTGTGCAGGAGGTGATTTATTGTTCTCTTTCAGTGGAACTGGAAACTCAGCGTGCAACACGATCCTGGGCACAACCTTCCCTGTACTTTATAGATTGTACAAAGATTATGGATTAAATAGCAACCCTTAAGTGGGGTGCGAAACTAACTGGCGAAGGTTTTCATTATATTTTATAAGGGGCATTTTTATTGTTTTATATTCTGCGTTTAAAAATTTACATATCTCTGAAAAATGCAGAGAGGACAGTTTAAGAAATAAAGGACAAAAGGCGTCCTTTATTTTGAAAAAAAACTATAAAGGACAGGGGGTTAAAATAAAGGACTGTCCTTTGAAATAAAGGACGGATGGCCACCGTAGCGATATGTATATTATGAGTTCTTATTAAGCAGTATTAGCATTGTCCCACCTATGACAAAAAAAGCTAAAAGTTGTTATATATATTTAATTACAGAAGTTCAGATTTTGTTTCGTGTTTGTTTCATAACGTTAGAAATTCATTGCAAACATTTACCACAATTGCATTTTCGTTTCCACATAGTTGGTTAAGAATCATTCAACAGTGAAGCATATCCCACCCGTGTCAGCTACGGGAGGGACAGTTGTCAGAGGTGGGTTTACAATAAGTCTGATGGAAGCAAATGGGTCAAAAAAAAATCTTGAAACTCAACGGTAATTTTTTGCCATTTTAATCTTGTACTTTATTCTACTATAATTCATTGGGCTACAAAACTGCACTCAGAATCTTTCTAGGAAATCTAATCAAAGAAGCTCGAAATTTTTATGAGAGTTTGTTGAATTTTTTGAATATTGTACATAGTTCGTAATTTGGATTTACACAGGTTTTGTTAGAGAATGAACTATAATTTTATAAAAAATAACCAAAAACGGTAAAACTTGTCAAAATGTGGTGCAGCTATAATTATTATGCACATACATATGTATGTGTGTATGTTTGCTAAAAATTTGACTATATAATCCATAAATCACTCGGTTTTTTGGAATAAAGCTATAACTCAAGATGTGAAAAAATTAGAAAAGGCGGCTTTGATGTTTTTAATCAGGTTTTGCTCTCGAAAACAAATTACTTAATTTGATTCCCTACTAAAGATCTAAAGATTTTTGTTTTCTTTTTGTATTTGCTAAGAAAAGTCGGAAATTCAAAGGATGGCAAATTTTCTTCTTATGCGCCACCGTTAACAGATATAAGTTGTGTTTTCGTATTCTTCAGCAAAAAAATGTCCATTAACTTGCCAGTAACCAAATTTCGGAGAGTAGTGCTGGATTTCCACTAGGGATTAAATGGCAAAAATGACAAAGTCGGGCATTGACAAATAATCGTCTCATTGCATTAAAAAAAAATTATCATTAAGTTCATTTCCACATGGCATTTTTTCAAATTACATAAGGGGTATTCTCTGAGTGTTGCAAAGCCCTTGCATGGTGCACAGATTGCACGGATTGCACGGTTAAAACCGGTTTTCGTATGGGACAGCTTTGCAAACCGTGCAATCCGTGCACCGTGCAAGGGCTTTGCAAGACTCAGAGAATACCCCTATACATTTTTTGTTATTTCAATGCCTAGTAGAAATTTGGCATAAGCCAATATTTACTACCAATGAGAGAAATATTCAAGAAAGTACGAAAACGCAAAACCAGCAAGAAGTTACAAGTTTGATGAACAGCTGATTAATTTGTTATTTTCCGACGCAACTTTCTAATAAAAATAGTATTTCCCATTTTAATATATATTTAAATAAGTTTATTTTATCAATTGCAACTCTAAAAGTAATGTAATGGTAATGGTAATGGCTTTGTTTATTTTCTTTTCTAGCAGATAATTATCAGGAAGAAGAAGAATGAGAAAATTTAAAGAATTACGCTCACAGAGGGCGAAACAACGAAAAAGTAAAGAAACGCAAAACTAGCAGAAACTAGAAAGTACTCAGCTGATCGGTGTATTTAACTATTGAAAATATTTGGCGCTAATTTTCGTTTATCCATTTTGACAGCTAGCAGAAATTAGCAGGAGAGCCAAAGAAAGAAGAGCGTAAGAACGAGAGAGAGCTGCTAGTTTCTGCTAGTTTTTTGGGTTAAGAAACGCTTTCCAGCAGAAATGAGTGATAATTTGTGATAATTATCTGTTAAGAAACAAATCTAATGTGAATTGCATTAAGCATCATGTCATCAGCTGCTTCTCTTACTAGCAAATAGTAGGTTTGTATAGTAACTTCTCCAGTAAAATATTGCAGCGAGAGCGTAAAAGCAAAATAGAGCGTAAAATTGAGAAGAGAAAACTAGCAGAAAAAGTTATTGAACACAAAACTAGTAAAACCTTGCAAGTGAATAGTTGTTGCACTGTTTTGACATTCTGCTGTAAACATTTTACTATTTATAAATCAGTTTTAAACTCTTTGTGTTACACAGTTCAGTACATCATTAATATTTTGATTTCCACTCATTATACTTTTGTTTGTGCTAAACCAATTCAACAAATGGCGGCTTTTGACATTTATTCTTCTTCTGTTGGCTAATTTCTGCTAGTAAAAATTTCACTAGCAGCTCTCCCGTGTTGTTACGCTCTCGATTCAATGCTCTCTTGCAAATTTTTTGGGTTAATATACACTTTCTCAGTAAAAAAATTGCAGGTTCCAGTACAAATTGGTACTGACTATTGGTTACTATACAAACCTAGTTACTAGAAAAAATTTATCCAGTAAAACTTGCAAGTGCAGCTGTCATTTTTGCTCTCTCTCAATTCTCTCTCTTTTGCTGGTTTCTTGCAAGTTTTTGCGTACGAAAACGCCTTACAGTAAAAACCAGTAAAATTAGTACTGGATTTTACTAGATAGTGTGTACGCGAGCAGGGCTATAGTCTTGCGACTTTTGTGATATTACATTTTCGCATCGTTAACTAAAAAAAAGTTAGGTTTATGACCTTACTCCAGCAAGCAAACGAAACATGTGTACTCTTAATAGTATCACTACAAGTTTTTTTTTTAAGTTTTATCATTTTAATTTTTTTTACAAAATCTGGCAGCTAAAACAAAGCGTTGAGAGACTAACGAAATAAAGGAAATGTGTTACACATTTGCATTACATAATTCCCAATTCAAGATACAAGATAAACACGTGTAGGTACATATGTATGTTCTTAGGTATTACAACATTTTGACTGGATAATGAAATGCTATTTCAACGTCGTATTTAGGTATGTATGTATGTACATACATACTTACATATGTATGGATGCAACTATGTAATCCAACCGTTACTTACCTGACAGGTCAGCAGTTAAACAAGTTAAATTAAATAACACAACGCGTTTATTTAAAGATTTATACCATATTTATATATATTAAAGAGCCGTGTCCATGCGCATGTTCATATTTACAAAACGTACGTACATAAATATGTACCTACATATGTATGTATATATTAATCATTAACGAACAATTGGCAAGAAAATAGAAAACTAATAAGAAATTCTAATTTAACTACATTTAATCGATTTGTAGCTTTTACATTTTACGCAATAAGTCCCTTCCGCCCTTGTTTTAAAGCACAATGTACTATATTTCACTATTTACAGGTAATTCAATGTTTTCCACTTGACAAACAAGACCATTACAGCAAATGTTTTTGTAAACAGTCTCGGATTTGGTGACACCTCAACAGCTGAGCTGAGTGTTGTCAACGCATATCAGCAAAGTGAACTGTACAGTATTTTACCCAAATACAAATGTACATAAATCAGTACTCTGGATTACTATAAAAAAGCATAAATTAAAGTTAAGACTATTTGGAGATGCATTTAAACATACTTCCATTTAATGAAATACTTGAAATATATTTACCTACCAAACGTATTAACAGGGATGTCTGTTTGTAAAATGTGTAGCAACATTGCATTAAACTAAACTATTTGAGCGCCATCTGGTTGTGACCGTTCTCAAAATTAACCTTTGAAAAGTAAATAAAAATTGCACAAACCAATTTCAAGTCACAATCAGTTAAAAGAATCTCGAGCAAAACCAAAAATCAGCTTCCTAATTTTATTCTTAATATTTTTTTTTTTTTTGAACCATGAAAAAGTATCTGTGAAGTGCAGAAGGACAGCGTATTGAATGAAAAATTTCATTCAGACAAAATTCAGAAAATGCCAAAAGTATTCGTTTCACAAACAATTTTGGTACTTGTGTGTACATTAGTGTTGTCAACATTTTCTAAGATATTTATGGTACTTTTTCAAAAAAAAAATGGAAAAAAAATAATACACTTCAAATATATATGAAGGGGTTAGAATCGAAAGGATCTAAGTTGATCTGAAATTTTTTTGAGATAACTAAGGTTAAATTTGATGACTTATTGTAAATTCTGGGCAAATGCATTTAAAATGATTCTTGCCTAAATGAATGCAGGTTAAATAACTAATTCAAAGAATGTTTACTCTTTGTCGCCAAATAAACACTATATTTAACTATACAAATATGAGTATAACTTATATTTAAAAAAAAAGTCACTTAAACCCTTATGATTCTAACCCCTTCATATGGTATTTTATTTAAAAGAAAAAGTAAAAACGATTTTCAAGTGGTTTTCCATCTTCCTGTGAATGCCGAATTTGTTGGAATAGAGAGTAGAAATGAAATAATTTTAAGTAGGGATGTGCTGGGCATCCGGTAGATATCCGAAATCCGGCTTATCCGGCCGATTTTCTGTTATCCGACTATCCGGCCGGATACTAGCTAAAATCCGGCCGGATTTCCGAATTTTGTTTTTGAAAGATTCCATTTAAAGATCTAGTTCAAAAATTTATTTTTATTTTTATAATCCAATTAGCGCTGCATTTCTTTATTCATT
Source organism: Rhagoletis zephyria (assembly GCF_001687245.7). Classification (NCBI taxonomy): domain Eukaryota; kingdom Metazoa; phylum Arthropoda; class Insecta; order Diptera; family Tephritidae; genus Rhagoletis; species Rhagoletis zephyria. Next base: position 49,136 of record NW_016158355.1, on the reverse strand, counting down.
CTGAACGTTTGGAAAAAACTTTTTTGTTTACTTAGGCACTCTGCACATTAAACGCCTAGTCAGAGTAGTGTAATCGTTCCGGCGTACTAAAGTATGAAGCTTTTATACCGAACACATGTAATTCAATGAAGCTCTGTATATTACGATTCATAATCATGTTTTCGCCTAATCATAAAAACTTCATGAATCGAAGCGCCCAACATTGTAAGGCGCTTGCCGTTTTGATATCGGCATTTGTTTACTTTTTTGTGCTCGAAATAAAAATTATTTGTCATTTCAGTAGATAATAATTGAAAATTAATGATTTTGTGCTAAAACTCGTGCCAATTGTATTAAGCCATAAACGTGTATGCAATATTTTATTGCAGAAATTTCGCGGAAGTGTATTAGTGAGAAAGACCGGCCAGAAAATGTGTAATGTGCGCGCAGGCAGGGTTTACGCAGGGCGCCCAAGTGTGCAGAAGTCGAGTCGTCATGCATTCGTTTTGACATGACAAAACGATTACTCTACTATGATTAGGCGCGTAATGTGCGGATTGCCTTATTCTTTAGAACGTTCCTGATGATCCCCCTTATTCTAGAACCCGAATTTTCGTAATTCGTAGCTACGCTAAGAAAAAAATGTGGAATCGTGAAAAATCACCATCTCTATCGAAAACCAGAAACCAGAAATCGAAAAAATTAACATAAAAGTGTAAAAATTTCTTGGAATCAATAAATTTATTTTTACTGACTCTTTTTTAAAATTTTTTATTAGGTAATTTTGAAAGTTGAGCTCATCTTGAGTTTATAGAACTTTTTATTAAACAAGTAGTTTTTAAGGAAAGAACACAACCGACTTCAATTCTCATATACAAATTTCCGTGTACCGTTAATTTCTTCATGATCCAATCATCGGATCTAAACCAAATTACAGGACGACCCTTGAGGTGTCATCTTTCCAATAAAAAAAGAATTATTGAAATCGGTTCACGTGGTCCAAAGTTATGTATTCCGACGAATTGATAACCTCCCCTTTTTTTGAAGTCGGTTAAAAATGTTTGAGTTCTGTTAATCTTATGTAAAAAAGTGCAGTTTATGAATTTTAAACCGTTTATTTATTTATTACATACTGTACATAAAACTTGCATAAATGTATTTCAAAAAGCGTATTATCTGAAGCGAATTTTTAGTATATTCCGGTGATATATCTTCAGAAATATAAAATCCCCCCCTAAAATATATTCCTGGATGCGCCCCTATTTAGGGATAACACGATACCATGGAAGTATCGATACCTGTACTTGGAAGTAGAAAGTATCGATACCTACTAAGTATCGGGCTGAAAGTATCCATACCTACTTATATCGATATTTGTACATAAATAAGAATTGTTTATAAAACACGCTATCATATATCTGTGAATTTTTGTCAAAATAACTTATGTGACGATCATTTTTGATTTTAGAAGAAAGGTACTCAATCTTTTTAAGAAAAACTTTAAGTTTTAAAACATGTCTTACTAGGATGGCCTCCCAAAAAACAAGAAAAAGGTACAAAGTCCGGTAAGTGGTTTTGTAAAAACCAAAAAAAAATTTTGTTAACAGAATTTGCTTCTTTTTTATGTATGTACAAAGAGAAAGCGATTGAGATAAAAACATATACATATGTTATAATTTATTTCCTCCAAATTAACTAATTAATAAAAGTTATCTGTATTATAACACTGGTCAACAGCATTTTTGCAAAGTAACAATGGTATATTTTTGAAAGAAGAAATAATCTTGATAAGTTTTGAAGGACAATATTATAGTGTAGTGCAGTCATTCATATGGCTAGCTTAGGGTGAAAAGTTGCTAAGTCGATTTGTAGAAATTTTACAGGAGAGAAAAACAACCTTTCAAAACATTTCCTTCAAGAATTTTGCAAAAGGTTCCGTTGCAAATTAAAAAAATTAGAATTGTTTGTGAGCTTATCGTGTTTTCTGTGCCTCTTTTGTACTTAGTAAATTTGCCTTAAATTGAATATAAACGGGAAGAAATAAAACAAGCACGATAGTTAATCCTTTTAGAGACGTTGCGTTTTTAATTTACCTTGCTTCCTATAGCCAAATATTAGTTTTCACAAAAAGTGAACTTAGATTAGATGATAATGGGTCTTTCTTTGTAGGACTTTCTTTTCGTTGGCAACTAAACTGCCAAAAATTTGTAACTGTTTCCAATAATAATTGGATTAAAAAATAAAATAAAAAAAAATAAAGTCCGGGAATAAAATTGTCACTAAATCGGGTTTCGATGCAAGTACTTTCTTTCGATACCTACTCAGTTCTTGGTTCAAAAGTATCGATACCAAAATTGCTTGGTATCGGACGAAAAGTATCGAGTATGTACTTGTATTTACTAGTATCGCTTTGTACCTACGCACAGATGAGTAGTACAACTCAGTACAACAGTTGCGAACTTTCCGCCATTTTTTCCATCATACAATTTTTCGCTACCAAAACTCAACGTGTTTTGCTCAGCCTAAACAGATGATCGAAAAGATTTACGCCGCTTATATTAAATGTACTACGCTCATAAATGGAGAGTCAGCCCTTAATAAAAATATAATGTCCTGGGTATATAAAGTAAAACTAAAAAGTTCAAAATAAAATTTATTTACATTTATTTTATATATTTGTACAACTAAGACGATTCAGTCATTTATATGTACATCAAGGAATTATAATCTTATACTAACATAATTTGCCAAGAAAAGATACAAACTAAAATATATGAGTTCTTAATGTAAACTCATATCTGTAATACTTCTATATTGGCAGTAATTGGCAGTAAGCTAACTTCTCAATGTGTAAGCATTCCGAAATCAAAGCGAGACAGTCTAGTACCGGTTTTGTCAATGTATTGTGTACTTGAGTGCCGTTTTTGTATATGTGTTGTGTACATGTTTATTTATAAACGTATGTGTTCCTTTTCTTTCGTACGTGTTTATTGATATATCTGTACTGTAGTGTTTTCGGACGGTACTAGCTCTTACTGCCAATATCCCTGTAAAAAATTGTGCGACTAATCTCTAAAGCGAGTATTCCGAGATTACTCTCAATCGGGTACAATTGGGCATTAATTAGTCCAAACTAGTCTCATACGGGTACTATTGGAGGTCAATTAGTCTCGATTCATCCCTAATGGGTATAATTGGAGATCAATTAGTCCCCAACTCATCTCTAACGGGTACTATTAACGATTTAATGATATGTACGCACTTAGTCAATAAATTTCACGTGCGGCGTTGGCACACAGAGAGAGTATTCGCCTAACAAAACTGAGCCCCCCGGTTCGAATTTCAGCTGGTGCAAATTTTTATTTTTTAAAATTGACTAGTCGCTTTTCATACCCATTCGGGTATAAAGGTGAACAATTAGTCTCTCCATAGGACATGCTCGAACAAAAGCGATCAGTTCATTCCATATAAAGAGATCAAAAGTGGTATTAGTCGCATGCTGCTTTGCGATTGCTCCCGGAGTCATCCCGGATTAGTCCCATTTTTTGCAGGGATAGGAGTATTACATATACATATGTGTAAACTTAATCCCCTTTCAGACACGTCAAGTCTTGCTTTCAAGTCTGCTCGTTCATTGACGTAGGAGGTGGGAAGAGAGGGGAAGAGTACAGATACCTCCGTACCGTCAATTCGTTTCAAGTTTTCTTGTCTCTTTTGATGTTTTCGTTGCTTCCCAATTAAAAACCAAGGACTTGAATTCAATTAAAGTTGACGCGTGTGGAAGCAAATAGAAAACACAAAAGAGAATGCGAAAAAAATTGCTTTCAAGACTTGACGTGTCTGAAAGGGGACTTAATAATAATACAGCAAATGTAAATGATTAAAGAGGAACGAGGAGATGGATAATGTAAGAGAATAAGTAGAAGAAGAAAAAGGAAAAAGGTACACACCAAGATTATTTGTAGTCAGAGGACATATCAAGGCCAATGAAATATTGAAATATTAACTTTTTGAAGTTGCNCTCTCAATCGGGTACAATTGGGCATTAATTAGTCCAAACTAGTCTCATACGGGTACTATTGGAGGTCAATTAGTCTCGATTCATCCCTAATGGGTATAATTGGAGATCAATTAGTCCCCAACTCATCTCTAACGGGTACTATTAACGATTTAATGATATGTACGCACTTAGTCAATAAATTTCACGTGCGGCGTTGGCACACAGAGAGAGTATTCGCCTAACAAAACTGAGCCCCCCGGTTCGAATTTCAGCTGGTGCAAATTTTTATTTTTTAAAATTGACTAGTCGCTTTTCATACCCATTCGGGTATAAAGGTGAACAATTAGTCTCTCCATAGGACATGCTCGAACAAAAGCGATCAGTTCATTCCATATAAAGAGATCAAAAGTGGTATTAGTCGCATGCTGCTTTGCGATTGCTCCCGGAGTCATCCCGGATTAGTCCCATTTTTTGCAGGGATAGGAGTATTACATATACATATGTGTAAACTTAATCCCCTTTCAGACACGTCAAGTCTTGCTTTCAAGTCTGCTCGTTCATTGACGTAGGAGGTGGGAAGAGAGGGGAAGAGTACAGATACCTCCGTACCGTCAATTCGTTTCAAGTTTTCTTGTCTCTTTTGATGTTTTCGTTGCTTCCCAATAAAGAACCAAGGACTTGAATTCAATTAAAGTTGACGCGTGTGGAAGCAAATAGAAAACACAAAAGAGAATGCGAAAAAAATTGCTTTCAAGACTTGACGTGTCTGAAAGGGGACTTAATAATAATACAGCAAATGTAAATGATTAAAGAGGAACGAGGAGATGGATAATGTAAGAGAATAAGTAGAAGAAGAAAAAGGAAAAAGGTACACACCAAGATTATTTGTAGTCAGAGGACATATCAAGGCCAATGAAATATTGAAATATTAACTTTTTGAAGTTGCTCCGCTCTCGATTCAGTGCTCTCTTGCAAATTTTTTGGGTTATCATACACTTTTCCAGTAAAAATTTGCAGGTTCCAGTACAAATTAGTACTGACTATTGGTTATTATAGAAACCTAATATTTAGGAACAATCAAGCTGTTATGTCTCTGTGATTTGGTTAGTTGAAGCTTTTCATACAAATATTGCGGGACTTTCCCCAGCGGTGCAAATGCACATTACGTAATCGAATACTCCTTCCAAACTTCGAAGGTGGCATGATACAAATATTTAAAGGTAGTTTCACTTCAAGGCGAATACATATAAGGTGGTATCGATTCAACAAATACAATTACTTGTATTTTGTTTTTGCTTTTAGCGGGCCAATGTCAAATTTCAGCTATTCTTCCTCAGATGAAAAAGGGCGACAGAAAATACAAACACTCTCACGTTTTCACTCACTCGCTAACGAAATACAAAATTTTGACAATCAAACGCTACTCACAGCTGATGAAACAACACCACCTTATATAAATTCGCCTTGTTTCACTTCTTCTTCTTAGCCGCCATTGCTCCCATTTGATGTAAACTGTGCTTTTGGCATTTTCTTTTGAAATCGAGCTACCATATTCTTTGACAAAAGTAAAAAAGTGATTGATTACCTACTTCAAAAAAATATATATATAATTATTTAAAAGAAATTAAAGCTTTTAGCGATAAAGAGTATAAAACGGAAGGTAATGGAAATATTACATTGCATTCACATAAAATACGCATTTACTATTGTTAATTTTTTTATTGGTTTTTGTTTCTGCAAAAATAACATAAGAAATTGCGCAAAAACTAACATACAGTTTTATCGACTTCCGGCGGAAAAGTGGATATCCGCGTGCATGGTAACTGAAAATGCGTTACCAAAGGTATCGTTTGTTTGTTCCGACCACTTTCCCGCGAAAGATTTCAACCGGCGGAACGGATGCGCCCAATTAGAGCGAAACGCGATCCCAGTAGGAGTAGGATGAGTATGCTTCCCTAGAATCCGAAATAAAGCAACATCCTACTTACTTTCTTAAGGGCCAACTGCATATAATATATCATGTAAAAGATAATGCTACATTTTTGGTGTGCCTTACATTTATAGCAATTTAAATCAATACGCAGCTCTTTTAATACGAATAATCATGTAAGTACATATACTTACCTCGTGTGTTACAACTTACTATTTAATAAAATAAAACTTCCTTAAAAAAATGTTAAAATTTCCAAAATAATTATTTGATTAGTTGGCAGTGCTACATTAACAATTTGCGAGAAGTAGAAACGTCAGTAAGCACAGTTTATGTCAAAAAAATTAAAATTTTTGTATCATGGAAGGCGGTATATCGGAATGAATGGATAACAACCCAGATTACTTTGCCATAGGCATGGCCCTTTGTGGTTAGCGTCCTTTACATACTGGTTTTGTTTGTAATCGGAAAGTATGTGACCGAATACTCTTCGGGCGTTCACTACAATACGTCTTCGTTTGTAAGTTGTAATGTGCATTGCAAGTAGACTGCCTACGATAAGCATTACAATTTTAAATTGGGTCAGCGGTGTTTTAATCTTTTATTTGTATGAATTACGCAATGCATATTCTGAACGAACCCCATTTAGCAGTGCGCCGCTGGGTTCCACTAACAATTTATAAAAAAAATGCAGTTTCTTGCAGCCCAAAAATATATAATACTGCAACCACGCCATGGCGATATATGAGCATATCGTCCAATGCCATACACATACCGTGTTACATTATTGAAAGCTTCATTAAACGTATAACGTCTCTTAGTGTGGTTATTCTGATTTAATTTTTATTTAAGTAAAGAGCATAGGTCACTTAAATCAAAATTTGAGACAAATTAAAACCAAAAACTCGAAAATTAAAGTAATTTTCACTTAAATAAATCTGGTGAAACGCATCCTAAATGTACGTTTCTCCATTTAGCGAGTTCATTTTTACAATTTAGTGCTGCCAACTCCAATAAGAATGATCCTGACTGTTTCCGTGAGAAATGATCGCGATACTGAGCTGGATAACCCAAATAAACACAACTATTAGGCTGCGTTTCTTTATACATTCCGGATAATCCAATTTCACAGCCGAAATAAACAGAATTCGTTTGAAATATACGTTAACATATCATCAGGAACGTTCTAAAGAATAAGTAAACAAAAAAGTTTATTCCAAACGTTCAAAATGAATAAAGAAATGCAGCCTTATTGTCATGACAGTATTGTCCGGTGTAAACCCTAAGTTAGATATGGCAGTAAGAATGCAAGGCGCATCTATGCAATACACAATACAAAGAGAGGGTTAAAAGGTGTTCGCTCGCGGTGATTTTGCGTTCAACTTTTGCTTTCACGCAGAGTTGCACGAAAAAAAAGTTGAATGGCTAAATGTTGGCTGGCGAACAACTTTGTTGAAAGCGATTAGTTGAAAGGCAGTTCAACCAAAAGTAGGAGGTAAAGTTGTTGAACAATGCAAACGCCTTTCTATGGCGAATATTTTGATATTTTTTTATATTTTGTTTTTTTTTTTATATTTTGATATTTTTTGCCATTCAATAATTTGTCGTGCAACCCTGCGTGAGTTGAACGCAAAAGTTGCCTGAAAAATCGCCGCGTGCGAAAGCCCTATTAGCGGTATCACAATCAGCGCCGCCTGCTGTATTTTTTTACCATGCGCCAGTGATGGAAAAGTAGGCACAATAGTGCCATTTTTGGCATTCAAAACTGGTCAAAATGTCGCACTGCCATTACTTTGTATATAGGTATGTATAAGTTTAAACAGATCCGAATAGGTATATTTCAGCGTTTTCCCCCTTCGTAATTGGAATATTGCATTTTTTTTCACAAGTACAAAGTTAGAACTATGACAACCGAAGTCTTAAGCATGTATATCGTGTTATTATACTATGATTTTACTCTAATAATTCAACGAAGTACATTAAAAATACTATTTATAAAAATATATGTGTGGTTCTTAAGCTGTAAACACATAAAGGGCTTTTGGTGTGCAGCGTGCAGCCTGTCTAAATAAAATACGTGTAAACTATAGTTGCGTTCCAGATGCTTCACGATTTGCAGGTTTTTACAGGAAGCCTTTCCTGGTTACCACCTACCATAAGGTTTATTAATGGAGAAAACAGCTGTTCCTGCAAATCCTGTAAAACCTGCAAATCGTGAAGCATCTGGAATGCAACTTATATGAATTGAACACAGTCCACAACACAAGCCCAGGCTGTCGTTTGATTGCACGCCGAGTTGTAGCCGAGCAATTTCTATTTTCTCATTTGACAGGTGTGCATACATTTCGCCTCAGTGTTGGGAAATGAAATTGTACCTTCCGTATGAAATCTATACAAAAACTGTATTTTTGACTGTAAATTATATCGACTTTTTGATTTGCTCATATATTTTCTTAGTACATGCACATACATTCCCCTAAAGACCAATGATTTGATGGCCCGAGAAAGTTTACTTGTTCATGTACATACATTTAAACTTTTAAAAATTGATTAACATATATGAGTAGTCCACTTGCAAACCGCGCTATGTAAAATTTTTTCGATTTTTAGTTTTTAGTTTACCAAAAACATTTCTAAGCCATTCTTAATAGAAAAAAGAGGCATCTTCTTTGGATTGGGTACTAAAACTGGCCATAGCATTTCATTACAGGGCTCTTACACGATATGTATTTGCACATGTAAATGCTACTTTTTGCATGTACTCGTATTAATCATATATTTGAACGCTCAGAAAAGTAGCATTACATATGGAAATACATATCGTGTAACTGCGCTCTTAGTAATATTAATATTATGGCAATATTCCTAGCTACAGTGCTTATCAAATCTTTACGACACCACCATATCGACAATATTTGACTATTTATCTTAATATAATTTAGTTTTAATTATTTGTTTATAAAAGTACAGTTTATACTTTAACAAAAATCGTATAAATCCAAGGTGCAATTTTCGTGCAACATTAAACAAAAATCAATAAACTATCGTTAAAGTTTCGAGCTTTTTTTAATCTTTTTTAAATATTTGGAGTATTCAGTTTTCTAGCCCATTCGATAGGCTTCATAGTTCTGAAAAATTAGTTAATTATTCCAGATGTTTCGCTTTTCCATGTAAAAATTAACAAGTTCAAGCTTTAACATGCAAACAACAAACATAACAAATAAGATTCTGTGTAAATTTTTTTCATTTGTGTTAAGGCCTCTTCTGTTACAAAAAAATCAAGCTACCAATGGACAAAAACGATGGATAAATAAAGAAGGAATGAGTGGTCAAATAAAAAAAGCACACAGATCTGTTTTATGAAAAATTAGCAGGAAATAATGTTACTCATACGCCATGCCATGTACACCTGAGTAAAGAGTGAAATACACCACACAAGCGGTTTGACAAACCAAGCGAAATTTCCCTTTGCTTCAAGCCATTTGTGCTGTGTATGGGGGTGTTTGAAGGTTTGACAAACCGCCGTCAAACCTTCAAACACCCCCATACACAGCACAAATGGCTTGAAGCAAAGGGAAATTTCGCTTGGTTTGTCAAGCCGCTTGTGTTGTGTATTTCGCTCTTAACTCTCTTTTCTGGTTATTCATTTCACCACAGCTTAATTTTTTTGTAAAGGAACAGGTTTTCATGCAAAATAAAAAAATTCAGAAAAATCTTTTTTTTTTTTTTATTCCCCTGTTAAAATGTTAGTTTTTTTCATTTTTTCAAAAAAAAAAAAAAAATGTGGAACTATTAATTAGTCGGCCTTTCGAAGAGTGATGTATTACGGTTTATGGAGAATTTGGTTATCTTTACTTCGTATTATGACTGTTCAATTGGTTCGAAAGATATACATACGTGATTAACTGGAACCACTCTTTTCTAAGCTGAATAACGGTAAATTGCAAATATCTCAAAAAGTCATCCATTGAGAAAAAAATGCACTTGTTTTTCGGAATCACTGAGCAATTCCACATAGGAATTGGATAGTGGCATGGGGTGAACAAATTGAAGCTAATTTCGACATTTTGTTTTAAGATTTACAAATGCAAATTCGAAAAAGTCGAAAAAAGGGAGTAAAAAATTTCGCGCTGTGAATTTTTAGAGCTATATATTTTCAGTATTCACAACAAAATTGTACTGAAAAGATTTGCGTACTAGTAAAGTATATTGTGAAAGAAATTGTATCAAAAAAATACAATTGTTCAAAAAATGCCAACACCGTTTTTCTTGACTTGACGCTCTCATTAGTTGCGTTCCAGATGCTCACGATATTCACGATTTGCAGGTTTTTTTTTGCAGGAAAGCATTCCAGGTGCCAAAAAAACCTGCAAGTCAAACGACTTTTGTGAGAGTAACTTTCTCTCTCTCTCAGTCATAAGTTGTAGGTTTTAGTCCGAAGTTTTTCTGCAAGTTCATGAAAAGTGTCAAACGATAGGTAGGTTTGCATTTGTAAACAAAAACAGATAGCAAAGAACATTAAGCGCTACGGAGACAATCAAATAAATAGGTCAATCATTGCATATGTGTGAGATTGGCTCGTGTCTTGCCCGCAAACGCTCGAATAAACGCGTTAATTCAACAAACAATTTCTTTTTCTTGTCCGCGCACTTGCTCCCCACGACGATCAGAAGGCAAGTGCGCTTGTTTTTTGTCAAGCAAAACCCGAGACGATTGATAACTATATTTGATCGTCTCCATGGTGCTTAACATTAAAAAAAAATGGAAGTAGTTACAGGAAAAGTGTTTTTTCCCGTTCCAGGTGACTTTTATTTTTTCTCTCTTGCTCCTCTCCTTCAAGAGAGTAATTTTGTTATTTAACAGTTTTACAGGTTTTTACACGAAGTTCTCTGGAACGCAACTATTAAAAAATTACGAGCCGTGCACGATAGGGTTGTGGAACGCAATTGCAAATATTGCCACACACCACAAGCCGTTTATGTGTTTACAGCACTAAAAAGCCTTAAAAGAAAGCAATTTCAGTTTTGTGACACTTTCATCTCCTTCTTGGAACTATTTTTTCAGATCATTACACATTTTAAAATTTTGGAATTCCATCCCTGCCATGCGCATCTATGGATGTTTAGATACAAGTTTGGCGTTGTGATGGCGTTGGCGTCGTTTCGATAGCTGACTATGAATACATGCATTTATATGAAAGTCTCCACATAACCAAAGTTGGGCAACGCTAATGCAAGGCCAAGGACTGTCACTCCAGCAACACTCCCCAAAAAGTCTTTGGGGAATTTGTATGCTGCTATAACAACAACAACAACGCTAATGCAAAAGTAAAACATAAATATGGCCAACTCTCAACTTTTCGCGTGCGTCGTTCGTCATATGTTCCAAATAGTTAAATTTATGTGAAACAATTTTATTTTTAATCAAATGCGGATAAAAAATATAGTTTTTAATGCAATTAATTAATTAATTAATTTTTTTGTCGATTACTGGAGCCCTCAGTGTTGCTTACTACACTGTTGCCACTCATCAATGCCTTTTCATAAACTTACCCTTTCAACTAAAATTTTTCGTGCTATAGTAGATTTTAGCTAAATATAAACTACTTAGTTTTAAACAAAAACCTTATTCAATAGTAAATTTCAAATATTTTAAACATATTTTGAATAGGAACTTATATCTTTTTTACCATCTGTAAAACTGAAGAAGTGGCAACCATCTAAAGAAGGAGAAATCAGCTGACACGGAAAAATCTAAATTCCGCAGATTTCTGCGCTACGGGCTACAACTACAGAAAAACTCTGCGGTGTTGAGTTTTCATTTACATGGTGCTTTGGTAAGACAGATCGTGTCAGCTGACTCGGGTTTACGTACCGGTAGGTTTACGTTCTTGACTAATTTCAGCTTCACTCCAGCCACACTCCCCAAAAAGTCTTTTTGTATGCTGCTAAAACAACAACAACAACGCTAATGCAAAAGTAAAACATAAATATGGCCAACTCTCAACTTTCGCGTGCGTCGTTCGTCATATGTTCCGAATAGTTAAATTTATGTGAAACAATTTTATTTTTAATCAAATGCGGGTAAAAAATATATAGTTTTTATGCAATTATTGATATAAAATTTTGATTTATTTGCCGCTAGTATGTAAATTTAGTGACCAAAGTATTCGCAGCTAAGCGTTCGTTTTAGCAAGCACGGGCGTTACTCGCACTCCTGTCAAAGCGACGCCAATGCCATAACTCCAACGTAATGCCATAGTTGTATGTGGACGGGCCTTTATAGGTGCGCCTTGAATTCGCCTCGAATTTATGTTTGAATTCGCCTTAGTAAACAAATAAAAAAACAGCTGTTTCTCGTAAGTTTATTGTCGTAGTTTTCATGTAAAATGTGTCGTTTTACGCTTCATCGCATATTTTAGAAACGATATGAGTTTTGCAAATAGCAGCACAAACTACTGTCCCCGTTGTGGAATTCTTGTTACAGAGAATGCGAATCGATTGGTCACTGATAGCTGTGGTCACCGAAAATGTCGCCAATGTCTACTTGCTGATGATGAGTGCATGGAATGTCAACTGCAACAGCGCAATGATTTAAACAATATAACAAGCCATTCTATTGACGCCGATATAGTAACAGAGGCAGAAGCTGCTCCAGTGGAGAAAAATGACATTGTAGTTAAGACTTCCAAAAAGAAAGGCAGAAAAACGGTCGCCCTGCCAGCGCATATTCGTCAGGAAGAAAATGATTCGAACTCTGGTGTGCACTACCATTGTACAAAATGCGACAGAAAATTTACCAGTCGCTCACAGCAATATTACCATTTAACATGTGGTAGTAATGCTTCTAAGAAGTACAAGTGCCTGCAATGTGATAAGGTCTGTACTAAAATTGTGCTTAAAATTGTATGACTTTGAATCCATATATTTGTAATTGCAGGCTTTTGCTACGAGTTCTCATTTTAATTATCATATGGAAACGCATGCAGAGCATACATACTTTTGTAAAGAATGCAACAAGTCTTTCACGAATCGGATGGTGCTGCGGAAGCATGAAAAACTTCATTATACTGCACCATTAAAGTGCAGTGAATGCAATAAAGAATTTCGTAGCAAAGAATCTTTGACCGCCCACATCAGGAAACTACACGATGATAAAGATTTGCCTTACAAGTGTAAAGAGTGTCAGAAAAGCTATGCTTTGAAGGCTACTTTAAAACAACACATCCAAAAGCACTTTGGTAAGTTTCTTTGAGAGTGTTAAAGGAATATACTTACATATATATATGTATAAATCTTCTACTTATAGATAAAAGATTTAAATGTCAATACTGTGATAAACGATTTCAACGCAACTATACACTTAAATTACACCTAAAAAAACATACAAAGACTGATTGTTTTATTTGTGGCATTTGCATGCATAAATTCAGTGATTCAGCAGTTTTGCTGCGTCATGTAAAACTTCATCAAGGTAAAGTAAATTGCTGATGCACCAGTAAAATATTGACATTAAGGAGAGTTAATTTACAGATACTATCAAATACCATTGTACGGATTGTGATGTTACCATAATGCGCAAGGATAATATGTTGAGGCATATACGCACAATTCATCCAGAAAAGAGCTTTGAAAATTGTGTGAAGATAACACTACCAACCCATAACAGCTCCAATTCGCACGAAAAAATTGAGGCAGGAGACCTTTCCACAAATATGACAGCTGTTGTAGAACCACAGACTGTCGAGAACAGCGCCGTCATCAAATGCATTGGAAATGTTGCGCCAATGAAAGTTCCAACTTGTCAGATTTCCCTTGATAACATCCAGGAATTGAATATTGACCCCACTGAAGTGGATGTTAATACCAAGGCAATCACGAATGACTCAACTCTTACGACATTGCAAAACGTGACATTGAATGCTGGTACTGACACAAATGGAAGCTCTAAAAAAATGAAAGTCAAAAAGAAGTATGACCCAATCAAAATGTATCGTAAGATTTTGGCCTCGGACTGTGAGGATGAAAGCGAAAGTGAGAGAGAAGAAACATACGTCAAGCAAAAAACCGCTGATAACTTGGTTGCCAGTGTTGATATGGCACCGTCATTAGAAAGGCGTGTGGCGCTTAGTACGTCAAATTTCAGCGAGATGCACTGGCGCAAAAACTTTAAATATACGTATGAATATCAGGACTTTTAAATTGTCGCATGATTTTTAGGCAGAACAATGTTCAGGTCTATCACAGAATCTATCATAATCCGATTTTTTCGTGAAATATACGAAAATGCCATCACTGAATTTGAATAGCTACTTTTAAAACAAACGTTAGTTCCAAATCGGTGATCGCATTTTCGAAGATTTCACCAAAAATCGGACTACGATGGATTCTGTGATAGCCACCGTTATATTCCATACTCATACTTACATATGTACATATGTATGTATGTATATTCAAATAGCAATATTATTGCTCTTTTATATTCTTTACAATAACAACTCAACGCATGCGAATAAAACAATTTATTATAAAGAAAATAGTTTGGCTCAATGCCATATGTTTGATGTATTCTTTGACGGGTAAGAATGCAAAGATCGAAAATGCACGCAGAGGTAAACTTTGGCATTGACCGTGAGTAGGAACATGTGACGTTTCCGTCATTGGTATATTGTCTATTCCTCGTATATTCTGAAAAGTTTATACACGTTTCTTTCGTTAAAAGGTATTGTAATCAGTTTAAAATATTTACCATTCGTGATGGAGAGTGCACTCGAAAGTTTTTATTACGAGTCAACAACTGAGCCCATGGCCGATGCTGCTGCGAAAGATTGGCGAAAATGGCTTGCACTAGGCGAATCACTTGATTTTGGTCAACGGTGCAGTTTAATGTGGATCTGGCCCACAGAAGATGAGTTACAAAAATTGGGTTCGGTACTAAAGGTGAACAAAATTGTCCATATACTTAGTGTAGGCTGCGGCAGTGGATTACTTGAATGGATAATCAAAGAATGTTTAGGTATGACATCAAATTCATAAAAAAATACTTTAAACATAGTTTCCCTATCAAATAGGTATTTCTGTCAGTGGTATTGAAATTGATCGCGCCTGGTGGGAAAGCAAATATGCAATTAAAAGTTTTATCAACCTAAATTATATTGAAGATTTGAGCAACAAAGAGAACATACAAGGAGATTATCTTCAAAAGTGTTGCAATTTGCAAAGTTGGAACTTTGCGCTAATGTTTTGTTACTTTAATAATCATTCTGCGTTCCTCAACTACCTTAACATGTACAAAGGAAATAGTTTGTTAATTATCGGACCCAAGGTTGGAATGGGAGTGTTTACCGATCCTTTGCCACTAGAACCGCAACTTCCTGAAGGTCTTAACTGGACACTAAAATCTACGCTAAACATTGGCAGAAGAGACGTTATAGCTTTTTATACGAAGGAGATTTAATGAAGTCAAATATGTCGGGTTAAATTAAATATATATTGTATTAGTTTCTATTTATATCTATATGGAATTTACAAGCAGGAATAGTTTGCACTTCAGCAGTCACGGTACTATTTATACCTAAATTCGTCAGCGCCCCTCGAACCAGACCACAAGTGAAAAATACGAACTGTAATAGAAACGTATTAACTTTGTCCAACATATAGTGTAATTGCAAACCTTAGGCGCGTGCTCCAATTGCTTCGAACCTGTCGATATTCGTGTAAGAAATCGAAATGCCTTATCTTGTACCACGTACATGCCGTGATTATTGGTACGCAGGTTATCGACCTGTTTCTTATAGATAAGTGTCCAAAAGTCAGTGCATATAAACTTCATTGTCTCCAATTCGTCTTTGAATCGTGGAACATCACGTGTTAAACGCTCAATAAGCCGATATCCCGTGTTGAATCCAATATACTCCAAGGCTGAAAAATCGTTCTCCTTTTGTGAAAACGTAGTGAGAGATATAAAAGCTGTGTATGTTAATGTTAGGTATATAACTTACTTTGTTATTATTACTCAAGCAATAATTAACAATTTCAGCATGCAAAAAATCATATAATATGTCCTCTGACATTTTAGAGACTGTGCAAGATGAACAAATAAAAATTTATAAAAAATAAACAACTTTGAAACAGCTGACTGCAGACGAATTTTTTTTTTTTTTTTCGTGGCTTTATGGACTCTGTAGTCCAAGATTGTTGGCAGTAATACTGTAATGTATATGCCAGGTTATACAAGAGTATTGAGGAGATCCGTTGATTCTTGAAGTCTCCCGCTATCTCCGAGGTTCTTCCTTTGATGCTCCTTGCTGTGCCGAATATGGGTGGAGGTGTTGGTGTGCTTTGACAAAGAGAAGATACACAAAACAGATACAAAGACAAAACGATTACATTGAACATACAGTTTCTCTAATGCAAACAGATATGCATTGAACATACAATTTTTTTTTTTTTTTTTCTTTTATTTATTTACATTTGTACATCGACATGTAGCATAGTTTACACGTAAGTCGGAGCCCGTGGCTTGTCTTTTTAAAGAAGAACCGATTATATATTAATATAACATATTGATCGGTCCGATAAGTTTACAATTATTATTATTATTATTTTTTTTTTTTTCCTTTTTTAACGTTATTGCCATATAAAAAATGTTTATTGTTCAGGTACTTTAGAAATTTATACATCAACTTAATTTTTTTTTTTTTTTTTTTTATAAGTCTATACTCCGAAAAGTAATAGAAATTAGGCATCCGTTTTTGGAATGAACAAAAAAGCGAAGGATTGTTTATGTCCTTTACGCCTTGATCAGTCTTATATAAGGTTAACAAAGTTTTTAGTTTTCTTGTCTTTAAATTGAGCGATTGAGTTGTTTGGCGATTCTTTTTTTTTTTTCCCCCTTTTTTCCGGTCTCTATGTTTTTTTTTTACATATGCTTTTCTTGATAATTATGAAAAAGGTGACATAAATAACTTATGTATGTATTTGTGTACATATTTTTTTTTTTTTTTTTTTTTT